>NC_042495.1:26655971-26662061 GCF_005508785.2 Acyrthosiphon pisum
CATGGAAGTGAGCCCCCCCAACATTGAATTTGAGTTAACTCAAAACTGGGTGATTTGCAATTAGCGAAACTGGATTTGCAATTATTTGCAATTAATTTGCAATTATTTGGTGGTATTTTGAAATCATTCGGACAAAGTGGGGGGGCCAACTTCATGTACAAACTTGTAACACGTGTTTTTTATTTTTTTTTTTTAAGCGAGTTTTTATCAAAAAACTAAATTGAAGGTTCTATTCTATTCATTAGACGTATGCGGAAATAAATATAATTTTTGTAGCCCAGTGCGATTTTTTTTAAGCTCACAATACTAAGAAGTATGTGAAAATTGTTTCTAGTCACCTCGATTGACGGTACCTATGTAATAATTATTAAAAATATTACTATACGTATAACTATTATTAATTTATACAAGTAAATAACAACGTAGAAATATGTGAATTGGTTCATGGTGTAAATTGCTTAAAATTAATCTAAATAATTACCTGCTTTGAATAATTTCGTAAATAAATGAACTTGAAATATCTTTACAAATGTTTTTGTGTAAAATTGTATTATTGATATTTTAAGGTCGTTGTAAGAATACAACTTATGAGAAACTTTGTATTTTCAGATTTGACAAAACGTTTTTTATAAAAATTAAAAATAATAACTTTTTATTCACAAAATAATTTGTAATTTTTTAATTAATCTTACGATTTTAATGCCACAGGAAAAACCACCGAAAAATTACGAAATAACGCTAAAAATGGGATTTTAATTTCTAACGCTTTGTATATCACCATAGAAACGAATAAAAATTATAATATTATAATATTAATTCAACTTAAATGATAAAATAAATAATAACAATATAAAATATCCAGACTGACAAACCGTCTCCGCTCAGAATCGTTTTTCTTATACAATGATATTTTATCATTGAATTCAAGTCTAATACAACCCATTATACAATGACCCACTTGTAACCTACTGTACAGCAGAGTGACATCCACTTACCTGCTTTTCTTAATTTTTATTTATTTATTAATATTATATATTATTATTTATAAGCATTTTGTACACTAAGATAATAACACTGATATAATATATATATATATATATTAGCAACATTCAAGTAATTGATTGTAAATTTATATTATTAATCGTTAGGCGCTATGATTTTTTTTTGTTAAATTCAACTACTTCTAGTAAAAATATTGCTGAAAATGTAGCTATTAATATTAAGTAAATTAATAAATAAATAAATGAATAATAATTTAATTTTGTTCACAGTAATGACATAATATATTTATAGGTACCTACAATTTGTAATTTAATTTATATTATGTGTTATCAGTTGAAGAAGTATAATTGGTGCCAGTTTTTAGATCATTGATTTTTTCATTTAGATTTAATCGATTTAAGACTATTTGTGTAGCACCAGGGGCGGACTGGCTATTTTTGGCCCGGGGTGCAAAATTAATTAGGAGCCCGTCATTTTTTTTCAAACCCACCTAAATTACGAAAGAGTCCTTAGTTTTATAAGTAAATATAAAAAAAAATTAAGAATAACATGTTGTTTATTTGTAGAAATGTTGAAATATGGTATTTTATTTTTGTTTTGTATAATACCGTATTATACCATATAGAACCTTGCTGGACCTTAAATTATAGGAAATTTAACAAAGGTAAAAATGGAAAAATGGCTAGAAGGCCAGAAAACATTTAAAAAACACATAATACAAGAATTATCTTAGACCTAATTCACCAAATTTATATTTAGTCATGCTACCATGATGTAGGTACCATATGTCCACATACCTTGTGACTAGAAATAACTTAAATTTAAAATATTTTAATTACAATTCACATTTCATAGTATATTATATTCTTAAAATATTAAATAAACTTCAAAATAAATTAGGACTTGAGTAACCTTATTATCTGCCAACTAGCATATAAATTATATAGGTATTTACTAACTTTTTGATTCCACACTTTTTTCTTCTTATATGTACCTACTACGTACTTATATTTAACGTAAGAGATTTAGTGAACTAAATTATATTAACCAGATATATATAGAATATAGATATATAGATACCTAAATTGCAATTATAATAATATATAACCGTCATTCAATAAAATGTTTACTTTTATGCAGTTATTTTATCTATATTTCTTTTAATTACGTAGACACGTGTGATACGATGACACGATGTAATATTATAAATATAATAACAACAGAATATTGTAGATTTCTATTTTAAATTATCTTTCTATTCTACATTACGATAAGAGTCAAATAAAAAAGGGCCCGACTGTGGTAATCCGGGGCCCGGATCATAAATACGAACGGGGCCCGGGGTGCTACTTGGTGTATAGCACCCTGGGCCAGTCCGCCCCTGTGTAGCACGAAAAATTGGATATTTTAGGGACATGCGGGTGTGCAATAATGGCGAGATGCCATTCACGTTGTCTGCCTATGAAACAGACGCAGGCGGAAGTCCGGTGCGCCTGTCGAACAACACGGTGCTGCCGTTCCACGGCAGACTCTCGTGTATTGCTACCAATCTAATGGGCAACAGGTTCATATTGACCACGGATGGCAACCTTCACCTTACCACCGATCTCGGCGAATGGATCTTACCGTAAACGGATTACTGCTTGGAGTATGACGATTTGGACGGGCCACCGGAGGCCGAAGATCTGAATGCAAACGTGTGCACGAATGTCAAACTACAATCGGCTGGTATCGCCTTTAGGGTTATTTAATATTTTGACCGCGTCTATCGTGTGCCTGGTGCTCACGCTGATCGTATACGCCACACTGCCTTACCTCCGGAACGCCCACGGCTACTACGTTATGTTCTACATGGCCTGCCAGCTCATGAACTTTGTCTGCGATATAATCACACTGACGATAAGACACGACTTAGACAGCCCGTTGTGCATTCCATTCGGTATGTCTTACTTGTTTTTTTTTTTTTTTTGATAAAGGTAGACAAGCTTATGAGGAATATTGTATTACATTTTCAAATCTTATGAATTCTTAGTTCAAAATAATTTGCTAGCTTTCATGATTTTTCCGTATTTTGTTAAGATTTGAACTTTTAATGCTTAGAAAAAAAAAGTGTTACTGAGGATTTTAATATTTTTCAAACGTCATTATAACAATATAGTATGAGTCTTGTTTTAAATTTTAAATTTTAAATTTTTTTTAGCCAAAAAATAAATTTTATTGACATTCATAGAAACAAAACTAAAACAATTGAAAACTGAAAATGTCCGTAAACGGTTCAAAACAAATCAAAATATTTATCTTGTATAGAAAATGCTAATATAAACAACCCGTGAAAATTTTCTTAAAGTTACACCAAAAACGATTTTGCGTAAAAATTTTTGTTCTTCATTAATTTTAATGTTGTATTTCCCCACGCTTTTGAAAACTATTGGGAATTTTGACCTTCAAATGCACCAACTATATTCACTTTCCTATCGTACAAGATACTGTTGAAGAAAATCGAAGCAGTTTCACTACCCCAAAAATAGGTTTGACTTATTTTTGATTGATTGCCAATAGTGTTATAATAAATTGTAAATTATAATATGTACAAGGAATAGATTATTTTAAAAATATAATTATTTTATTATAAATATTATTGGTTATTTTAGGTTTTGTGCGAAGCGATGAATGTACTGATTTTACGACGATGTGTGGTTTTTTTTTATCTATCATCACTAGGGCTAGGATTTTGTAGCATTTGCATTTTCTTTCATAGTACTACAGAACATAGCTAATCAAAAACAAAATTTGATTCATTCATCACAGAGTTCAAATATGCAATTTTGATTTTGCTTTTTTTGTATTTTCTTATGATATTTGTAAATAAATGCTTTTTTGGTACTTTTTTGTCAGTTTATTAGCTTTTTAATTAGTTTTTGTTAATTATACGCATATTTAACATTTTTAGAACATTTACGTCCATATTTATCTAAATTATTATTTATTAATTTATTTTAATTGTATTATTATATATACTTATTTCGTGATTTCGTTGTGAAATATTATTGCCTTATCGGAAAATATTTCTGAAAATAGATTCTTAGATTTTGTCAGTGATTACCGAGTGGGGGTAGTGGTTACGTATTACACGTTGACATTTATCGACATTTAATAAAACAGTTTTTAATTTAATTTTTTCAATATTTATAAATAAATTGTGCTTAGTTGTTCTAAGAATTACTTAGTGTGAATATATACAAATGTGTTTAATAAATTATTTTTTGATATATTTTTCAGCTAAACTTAAAAATGTTCAAGTCATTTTTAGTTGCATTTTCTTGGTTAGAATGCTTTTTTTTGTAGCATTATTGGCAATTTTTTAATTCCTTTGTTGTAGGTTTTTAGTGGTTTATTTTCCTAGCCCTAATCATCACCATTTAAGACAGTAAAAGTGCTTGGATTTTTTTCAACGGTATCTTTTCTGTTGGGAGAGTGAAACTAATTGGTACTTTGACTGGTCAAAAGTAAAATTTTTCAGTAGTTTTCAAAAGCACCGTGAAAAACAAAAGAAAAATTAAGGAAAAATGGGAATTTTTACGGAAAATCGATTTTCGACTTTTTTAGTTTTTTATTCTTTAGTTTTTTAAAATTGTATTTGTTGGGTAAAAAGCTTGAAAATTTAATACAAGGCTCTTAAAATATTGTTTCAATGGCAAAGAAAATATTAAAAATCCTTAGTCACAGTGAACATGACAATGTGGGGAGGGGGCAACTTCACGCAACTAATTGTTCATGCATCTAAAAACTAAACAAGAACAAATATAAATATTTCCGTTACCATTCGTCTTATCAGCATACATGTTAATAATGCTTCCACATTATATTTACTATTAATTATTATTTTGTTTGTTTATGTATTTTGAATTAATTTAAAGTGTAATTTTAGGTTTTATTACTTTATTTGCAACTCTGACAACATGTTGCTGGTTAAACGTAATATGCTTCGATATTTACTGGATGTTAAGGTATGTAAATTATATTCTAATAATATAATATATTATAATAAAATGTGGAAAACATTAAACAATAATGTACATACTGTATATTAATGTAGTGTTCTAAGTCAAAAATAGGTAGGTTGATAATTATAAATAAACTTAATAAGTCATATATTCTATTAAAATTATACGTGTACGGGATAACAATTATCATATCTATAGGTAAATATGTTATTTTAATAATTATATAATAAAAGTTAATATATTATGTTTATAAGTATATAATTACAAATCATGGTCTTATAAACAGTAAGATAAATGAAGATATGTATACATATATACTAGCTGAATCCGTGCACTTCGTTGCCCATTAAGTATACCAACTATATGTGACTCAAACTTTGTTCTATTCGTTATTTAATATTTGGCATTGACGCATTGTGCACTGTTACTGTTGTGTTATCGTCGTAGTGTCGTCTGAATCGTCGTCGAAAAACCCAAACAAAAATATTATTATTATTTAATTAATATTTTATTTTATTATTATTATTTAAAATGGAATATCAATTAATTCCAATACCAGGCGATGGAAATTGTTTATTTCGTTCCGTGTCACATTTAATATTCGGCACGCAAGAAGAACATCGAAATATTTGATTAAGAGTGGTTAAATTGGTGGTAAATAATTGGGATTTGTACAAAGAATATTTGTCATTGGTGATCTTTCGTATAGACTACCTATTTATAATTCTAATGGTTACGAACAGTTGATGAGCCTAGATGGTGAGTATGCTGGTTTTTTTTAATGTTCGTTGAAGTCCAAGGATGGTTTTTACAGCGAGACAATTCGAATAATTGCTGGGAAGACCCTAAAACAGCCCTTTTCTTTTTAAAACAGCCCTTACTATAATATGGATAATATAATATTGATCGTCTCCATGGCAATGTAATCACTGATCAAGAAAATCATCTATGGTGGTCGATTATTTGTGAGCTCTCTGTTAATGAACGATTAAAATTATAATGATTTGGTAGACAAAAATGTATAACAATTCATCAATCGAGAACGGCTGGTCCAATTTGGCTCAAATTGTTTTAAGATGTTCGT
>NC_042495.1:26662111-26663047 GCF_005508785.2 Acyrthosiphon pisum
TTATTTACGTGTGCCAGCGTCGTATTATAGCGCGCGTTTACATACACACACACTCACTGTACGCTCGTATTTATTCTTCGCACCGTAATGTATATTCACTAACACACACTCACCGCTATACCGCGTATGTATTTCTACACAGTTTTATAAACTATTGCAACCTTGGCGCGTCGCCGCGATCTTTTTACGAGTAAAATGCGTTCGAATATTATTAAACTATTACTGGGTAGCTAAGCCAGCAATCTTATAACAATATTCAACTACCTATTTATTTATTATTTAATTCTTTTAACCGAATTATCACTTTTAACGACTTAATTTATCACACAAAAATATTATTTTTATTATACCTTATAATTATACTTATTCTAGGCTAGCCTTACAATTACTTTTTTTTTTTTTTTTCAAATTTGACGTCAACTTTTTTCACTCAAAACAAAATCTATTTTCATCAATATATCAACTTATTTCTCTTTCAACAATTATTTATTATCAACCAATTTATTCTCTTCCACAATTATTTATCATTCAATTTAATTCTTTTATTTCAATTCAATTACCTTTATTTCAATTCAATATTTATTCATCAATTATTCACTTTTATTTCAACTCAAAAATTATTCATCAATTATTTCAATATATTTATTCAATTGCTACGCGCGTGCATCAATTTTTTAGATCAGCCTATACCACTGTCTATCACTATTTATTCTCAATAATCACTATATATTCCCAGGTCAGTCCTCCGCTGCCTACCATAAAAAACCCTAGAACAGTCTATTATTGTCTTTTACAAAAAATACCTAGGTCAGTCTACTGCTGCCTTTACAAAAATTACATATGTTTCCCTAACAAGCTTGTTTTATTTATTTTTATTCAATTATTACACCTTCACCAATAATATTTAAAATTTAACGCTGGTTTTAAGGATTTAAA
>NC_042495.1:26665999-26667254 GCF_005508785.2 Acyrthosiphon pisum
GAATGGATCTCTTTTACCTAATTCGGTATTATATTATTTATTTTAAAATTATGTTTATGTATACGTGTAGAATAATTGTGGTTGAAACTGACGCTATCAAGGTTATAGAAATATAAATTTGTTAGTAATTCTTTAGCATGAGATTTCTTTAGATTAAGAATGCCATGAGTATTAAATAATATATCAGTATTAGAACGAAATGGTTTCTTAAAAGCTATCCTTAATAATGAGTTTATTGTAGTTCTTAACAAATTTAGGTATTTATCGAAGGTACCACCCCACACACTAATTCCATAAGAATAAACTGACTGTGCGATGGCACAGAAAACCATTTTCATATTGCTAGGTGATAAAATAGTGTTTAATGTTTTAAACCTACTAAACATATTTCTTAATTTTTTAATAGTTAAGTCGATATGTAAATTCCATTTTAAAAATCTGTCAATGATGACACCAAGATACTTTACAGATTCTGCACCTCTTATATATGTGCAGTTACAATTACAAGTACCCGTAAAATATGGTATCTTGACATATAATATCATCATGGGTTCATTAATATCAAGACTTCTAATTTTAGATTCTGAGTGGAACGATGAATGTATTGATTTTACAATGATGTGTGTTTTTTTTTTAATTTTTTTTATTTTTTTTTGTGTCTGTCATCACCTTTTAGGACAGTAAAACTGCTTCGATTTTCTTCAACAGTAACTTTTATGATTGGAAAGTGAATCTAGTTGGTACTTTGGGGGGTCAAAAGTAAAAATTTCCCAGTAGTTTTCAAAAGCGACGTGAAAAACAAAAGAAAAATTAAGGAAAAACGGGAATTTTTACGCAAAATCGATTTTTAACAAAATCGATTTTGGTTTTTGGTGTAACTCTAAAACAAATGACCGTAGATATATGAAATTTTCACAGGTTGTTTATATTTCCATTTTCTATACACGGTAAAACTTTGAAAATATTTTGATTTATTTTGAGCTCTTTACGGACATTTTCATTTTCCATTTTTTTTTAGTTTTTTTTCTAAAAATATCAATAAAATTTTATTTGTTGGATAAAAAAGCTTGAAAATTTAATAGAAGGCTCCTAGTATATTGTTTCAAAGGTAAATGAAAAATATTAAAAATCGTTAGTCACAGTTTTTTTTTATAAGCATTTAAAGTTCAAAAAATGACAAAATATGGAAAAATCACGAAAATTTGCAAATTATTTCGAGTTAGAAATTCATAAAAATTTTTCTTTTTAAATCTAA
>NC_042495.1:26668301-26670534 GCF_005508785.2 Acyrthosiphon pisum
AAGTACTTATATATTATGAAATCCAACAAAATAATTAAATTATTTGTATATTTTATTTTTTTACCTAAAAGTTTTCCAAAGTGATGGTAAAACTTTTAAATTTTACTTTGTTATTACCAACTATGAACTAAATAATCAAATTAATTATAAAAGTATATAATTTAACGTGATTATAAAATGAATTAACGAGTTAAGTTATAAGTTACTTTAAAAAAAAAGTAATTCGTTAAGATAGAAGTTACTTCTTAAAAAAAAAGTAACTCGTTAAGTAACTTAGTTAAAAGTAACTTAACTTTTTAACTTAACTTTAACTTTTTAACTCGTTAATGCCCAGCCTTGGATATTATATCATTGAATTCAAATTGAATACTGTTCATTATACAGTGACCCACTTCTAACCTACTGTACAGCAGAGCGACATCCACTTACCCACCTTTTTGATATTGAAAAAGATATATAAAATGTTTTATTAAAATTAATTTCTAAAAAATTTGCATCAAACCAATTTTTTACAGATGTCATAATATTTGAGGCTTTGCACATTAAATTAATATTGTTTAAGTCATGAATTAAAATTGTTGTGTCATCCGCAAAACAGTAAATAGAGCATTTGGTATCCAAATTTAGTAAGTCATTTATATATACAATAAATAGTAATGGTCCTAAGACTGTACCTTGTGGGACACCATAATTTAAAGGGTTTAAGGAACTAAGGCACAGTTTAAGGCACATCATTTATACGAACCTGTTGTCTACGATTTTTATTATGTTTGGTTCTTCTACCTAGGTACCTATGTGCAAAATGTGTTAGAGGCAAGTCTCCATTTTGTTGTGTAATTGTGCATTCCGATTTGATTTTCACATTAATATTAAGATAATATGATAATAACTATTTTCATAGATATAGTAACATTTCATCGCGTTTCCCATTAATCGGAATACGGCGACTTTTTATAATTCTATCGGGTAACCATCATATTATAATATACTCTGAGCGCCGACGGAGATACAGAAGAAAATAATAATTATTAAATATTATATTTATAAATAATATTTGATATTTCCGATTATTATTATTTTTTTATAAATTTAATTTTTACAAAATATAATATAATATTATTTTAAATATATGGTTTTAGGAAAAAAATTAATTAACTCTTGATGCATGGAAAAAAATGTAAGGAGTTACTTGAAATATAAAAAGTAACTAGTTACCTATGTAGCTTAGTTGAAAGTAACTTAACTTTTTAACTTGTTAATGCACAGCCTGATATTTTTAGTTATCGATTAATTAATTACCTATTAATTTAAAATTTACAATTCATACAACATGAATATACATTGATTCATACAAATATAAATAGATGCATTTGATATAGAGAATTATAATATATTTTTGTTAAATAATATGCCAGGTGGTTAGCACTTTTTTAGAAGCCTTACAAACATTAACAAAATAATAATAGCCCTTTAAAGTTAGAGACAATATAGCTATGATATTGATGAATATTTATGGCCAGTTGTACCGTCTACGGTTAAACTTCGATGAAGCTTAATCAGCTGATAACAGATATTTAACCGGGTAAATTCGGTCGATTAAACACCGGTTAACTTTAATCAGAGATGGTACTACTGGCCCTTAGCTGAAATTTTTGTAGATAGGTTTGTTTGTAAGGCTTTCTATAAGAAATACTTAAGTGTAAGCTGTATATCTAAATATCATTTCAATTTACAATTTAGAAATAATTGCATGTTACATATTTGGTTGTTTCAAGTCATTTTATTATAGTTAATTCGATTTGACTAAGATACACAAGTTTTTTGATTAGTTTGTATGGATTGGATACCTGGGTTTCATCTGGAAAAGAAAAGAAAAAAATGTTATGTAGAGTTTTTATATTTTTCTAGTTTAGTAGCAACTATTACAAGTAGCCAATTTATTTGGTATATAAGTTTACTATATGATAACTTAGGAATATAAATTAAAAGTTAGGAATAATTTTGATAACCCAGAAGAAAATTGAACACACAACATTTTACTGTCGTTTTAAGAGCTACATTATTAAATATTATTTTATTCATTATTTTTTAAAAAGTGTTGAGGTTCTGATAAAATGTATGGTTTGTTCTATTTCTTGTACCTTAAATATTTTCTCAAAAATACTAGGAATTGTAAAATAATAAAATATGCATAATATGTATTATAAGTATTGACATTTTTTTTTAACAATTT
>NC_042495.1:26670634-26672335 GCF_005508785.2 Acyrthosiphon pisum
AAATATCCTCCCAATACTACGCATTACTGTTTGACTTCTCGATGCTGTAACATCTTCAATCTATTGGTGGTAGTCAACACGATGGGTTTGCCCTCAATTTTTATTGGTCTATATTTATCGAGACTGTTTGATAACGACCCCGATACAAGTAATAAATCCTTTTTATTTATCATAGTGAATTCGAAGTCCATTATAATGAATTTGATGTTGTGACTGTAAAAAAAAAATGATTATATGTGAGCCAACTTTATTTTTGATAATAATTATACATTTTGAGATATTTGTATTATGTATTATGTCTGGAACAAGACAAGGTATTAATATCGATTGGTCATTATACTATTATTATTTATGTAAAATGTAAATATAATATGTATAAGAGTATTTGCGCTTTGTGACAATATTCGCAAAGCCTTAAGTATAGGATGTATTTAAATAATGATTAATCAAATTAAAATTATTAGAAATTATAGTAGCCGTAAAATTTAAGATTTGTTTATGAATTGATTTATTTAATAAGATTCGTTTGTAGTTATTTCGCCCATACATAATTTAATTTTGTGTTAGGTTAGTTTTCATAATTAATCAGGTTATAATATATTTTAGTAGTACATTAGCTCCTCAGGTTCTGGTATAGTGTCTAAAAAATCGATTAAATCTTTACAACTATTTAATTCATCTAAGCATCTATGCTTTGTCATATCATGCATAAACTTCAGTATATTTTATATAATTTTTTTAATTTCTATTTGTGTATATGGCGCGTCTAGCTTACTGTTTGCTAATTGTATATATTCTGTTAAACATATAGGAGTTTGTTTTTCTTCTACTGTTTTTGTATCATGATCCTTGCTTAATATTGACAACTCCAATTCCATTATAAATTTCCTGTTTTTATCCCTAAAATTAAATACGTTAAGTTAAATTACTCGCAATACTCGCATATGAATATATGTGTTTTATTTAATTGATACTTATGTGTTATTGTCTTTCTCTCCTTTTTACGTATGGTGTCTTGACCATTAATAGTACGTGTTTAGGATTAAAATATGATTCGAACATTTAAAAATAAAAGTGTACATGTACGTGACCCTGCTTATAAACGTGTGACTTCTTCCAATTCTCTAGCTGTTTGTAATGATACTAGGTGTCGCCTAATTCTATTTACTGATCGGTTATTACTCATTTTCTTTTTACATTTTATTATAATTATACCCGTTACTATTACATAAAACAAATAGGTGTGAAAATCAGTAGTATCCCTTGTGGTCTTTTTATCTTTTTCTTCTTGTATTAATTGTTCTATTTCCTCAATGGATTTAGAGTATTGACTTAAATCAGTTAATTTTACTACGGAATTTGTGTGTGTTATGACATTACTAATTCTTTTCTTTATAGAAGTGGGGATTGTCAAATTTGATGTTATACCTATGTTTGATATAAAATCCTTATAATGTGTCGAATTTAAATGCCTGTTTGGTGTTAACACCATTTGTGGTGTGTAGCCCCTGCAGTCCTCGTTTAATTTTAATATTCCTATCCCGCTAAATTGTATATTCATCGCCTGGTCTCGATTCTCGCACGAGATGGCTACATTGTCGGTTGTTTTTATTGTATATATCCAAGCGTTCTGGTATTTTAATTTATGATAAATACTACGAGTGATGTCTAGATAATGTATTGGGCACGTGCTAGGTATGC
>NC_042495.1:26672435-26672607 GCF_005508785.2 Acyrthosiphon pisum
CCGATGGTTTAATAAATAATTCTACTTCGCATAGAAGTTCACTGGCTCCTAATCTTAATGGTTGTGTCTCCAGACATAACGTTCCCATATTAATTTGTCTACACATCAATAGTTGGCTAAATGATAATGTTAAATAATATTTATGTGTTTTTGAAATAGCTATGTACCCATA
>NC_042495.1:26674341-26675254 GCF_005508785.2 Acyrthosiphon pisum
GGAGCATGACGATCGTCATCATGATCCTAAAAAGTTTCCTTATTACATTATTTTATTTACATACATAATTATATTTTATTTCATTGTTTTATCTTATCAATTATGGTTATGATTATAATTATTTTATATCTTATTTATATACATGCTATTTATTCCTTACCATATATATAATTTATTATTATTTTTTTTTTTTTTTAACTCAGATTCTCATGGAACCTCTTTACGTGATTTTTATGCACCGTAACGTGTCTTTTCCCGCGCATTATTAAAATATTTTCCTTGTCTAATACGTCGGTTACTTCATATGGACCTGTCCATAATGGATTAAGTTTATTCTTTTGCGCGCGTTCCTTAAACAAAATTTGATTTTTAACGTGTATTTCTATAGGATTTTTGTTGCTATCATAATTCTCTTTGGATTTTATTTTGCATTTTATTAACCTTTCCCTTGCTATTTTATGAGCTTCCTGCATTTTCTGTTTTAAATCGAAATAGTAATTATCATAATTATATCTAGGTTCAGGTTCGTGTGATAGCTTAACTGGTATCTCCAAATGTTTACCGTATAACAAAGAATATGGTTGATAACCCGTTGATGTGTGCTCCGTGGTATTATAAACGAAAAATGCGTAGGGTAAGTACTCATCCCAATTGTTTAATTTTTTATCAACGTAATGCCTAAGATAGTCTGATAATATTCTATGTGCTCTCTCCAAAGCTCCGTTAGCTTCTGGGTGATAAGAACTTGTGTTTATCTTATTTATTTGCAATAATTTGCATACCTCGGTAAATATTTTACTTAAAAAATCGGTTCCCTGATCAGTTAATATGGTTCGCGGTATACCGTGTGTGCATACAAAATGTGTTACGAATGCTTTAGCGATAGTATTGGTGATTTGGGAGAGGGATACCC
>NC_042495.1:26689227-26703507 GCF_005508785.2 Acyrthosiphon pisum
GTGAGGATACTAGTATTGCCCGCAAGTAACCTGGGTAATGATTTGCTAAGTTACTCACGATTTCTTCTTCGGATAACTCGGGGACCTGTAAATGGCGCAATTTGGATGCCCACTGGGAGAAATGTTCCCTATATGTAACATTGTCCGGTACTTGTGTGGTGTTGAGACAACTGCTCCATGTTTGGATTTGTATTGGTCTCGACCAAAACTCGTCGATAAATATATCTCGAAACTCGGTATAGTTACGGATTTGAAATTTCACCGTTGAATACCAATTACTAGCGGTGCCTTTCAGGCAATCCCTGATAATAATTAGTTTTTCTTCTTTAGTCATCTGTTTCACCTTAAAGTATTCTTCTAGGCTCTGTAGGAACTCGATGGGATGCTGGTCTTTGCTGTTGGCGTAGAACAGTGGTTTGGATATTTCAACATTCGAATTTTTATTGCTCATTGTTCGTAATATCAGTGTTTTGTTTTTTATCTATGAACATTCTTTTTAGATTTTGTATACTCTCGTTGTTTTGTTGTAGTTCTCTGTAGTAATTTTCGTTTAATTTGTCGATTTCATTTCTATGTTGATTCTCGATTTCTTCTATTTTCCGATTATTTTCGTCTTCTATGTTGTTGCATTTTTCTTCTAATTTTTTGATTTTTTGCAATAACTGTTCGACTAAATATCGATTGTTCCTTTCCACTTCCGCTTTGAACGCGTTGAAGGCTTCTTCGGATATGTTTTTCTTCGGTGCCATTTTGTTTTTTAGAGATGTAGTTTTTTCTTCTTGTAGGTCGAAGTGGAATTTCTTCCTAATCGAGCACTGTAGTTGGGTGCCAATGTAATGAAACACAATTGGTTGGTAAAAATGTATGTTTATTTATTCTGAACCAATCTGCTCATCATCTTTATTTAATACAATTATGGTATTTTGTTTAATAATATTTTCTTTTTCGTATAGATTAGACTTAGTTATACTCCGAAGAGCTTACAATAAAAATATTTATTGGGGTTACAAACAGGGGTGGGAATCAGAACATAGAACTCACGGTTCTGGTCTGGTAGCTTGGTGTTCCAGTATAGGATTGATCAGGTATGCACGGTGGGTTGGACGGCGGCAGTAAGGGCTCGGCGTTCACAACGATAGACACTCTCACGAAAGGTTGGACGTCGGCGGCGATGGCTCGGCGTTCGCAACAATACAATATTACGACAAGTTGGACGGCGGCGGCGATGGCTCGGCGTTCGCAACAAAACACTCTTACGACAAGTTGGACGGCGGCGGCGATGGCTCGGCGTTCGCAACAAAACACTCTTACGACAAGTTGGATGGCGGCGGCGATGGCTCGGCGTTCACAACAAAACACTCTTACGACAAGTTGGACGGCGGCGGCGATGGCTCGGCGTTACGAAGAAAGGGCCAGGGTGGCCAACACGACAAGCGTTGTTGGTTGGTGGGGTAGTCTGTAGCGTTTCCGTGTCTACCGGTCTCTGAGTACCGGCCGGCTTACGCAGACTAGGCAAGGCGCTGTGGATCGTTTGGCGGAGGTTTCCGTGTCTACTGGTCACTAAGTACCAGCCGGCTTACCTACACGCCACACTCAGCGAAGGGGACGATGGTGATGCTCTGGGCCATCCGGCCTATACTTATGCTAGTCCTGGCCTTGGGATCATAAGTATGCAACGAAGAACAGTTTTCATTATTTGGCTTAGGTCGGATAAACTTAAAACACTTTTTTCCGCATGAGATGATGACTCGGACTGTACAGGTTTAGAATCACATCGGATTTTGGTTTTATGTTCAGGGGTTTACGTGTAAGGGGTGATTTCCCGGATGGCGGCGGGCGTCCGGAAATTATTAGCGGCGAGCAGCGCGATCTGTGTTTGCGGTAGGCAGTTGTGGCTGTGCGTTTGCCGGTGCTTTGCCGGTTGCGTTGACATTATAGCGCGCGGAGCTCGTTTGGTGAGGAGGGGTAGTAACGGGCAACGAGAGTGCGTCACCTAAATGGGCACTCCGTCTTATCCCGTTACATTAATCAATCAAGCTGATTATTAATTTACCATTGGCAATTTTGGCCTAAAAAGGCTTTCGGATTGTGACGATGAGAAAAATAAAAGAAGTCCGAACGTTATGATTAACATTTTTCCTATGATTTCAACAATTATAGTGTTTCATACGTTTTCGACAACAAGATTAAATAGTTAACAGATATGCGTTCTAAAATAATTTGATATATTTAAAAATATTGACATCCTTGATCTGTTATTTCTAAATATTTCCGGAAATAATTATATAAATATATTGAACCGGAAAAATGTGATTCAGTTGTTCCGCTAATTATAAAATTATCTATATATATTATATTTAAATAATTGGTATTAGCGGCACAAAAAAAGTTCATGTGATTCAATTTTCACAAAAAAAAATAATTGTAAAATGAATAAAAAAGCAAAATTAACGTGCGTCGAGTTGCCCCCCCCCCCCCCACTTTGTCTATCAACTTCGAACCTTCACCATTATTTTGGAACTTATTTGGAACTAATTGGAACCTAGTTTTCCAAATTTGGAACTTCATACTTTTCCCGAGAAAAATAATTTTCTGTTGGGGGGGCCAACTTCATTCACCTAGCCCCCCCCCCCACTTTATTATATCAACTTCGAATCTTCACCAATATTTTGGAACTTGTTTGGAACTAGTTGGAACCTTTAATTTTGCTTTTTTATTAATTTTACTGTAATATATGAATAATACACCAGAAAATATGAATAAACTTGTAAAATGAATATGCCAGGTAAGCTCATAACGGGGTGTAAAAACAAACGCAATTATTAAACATATTACACAATACAAAAGAATATTAGGCAACGAGCATTCCTCGATGATTACCCAACAATCTTTCCGAGACATCCATGCACAAAAACATGCCCATATATGGACATAAAGAATCAATAAAGATAAAAAAAAACGCTTCGCTACACCATTACAGGATTACGTAACTGACTTCTGTGTCACTAAAAAAACAGTTTACACCTATACATGCGCACTATACGACATTGGGTTAAATGACAAAAAATCAATGACAAAACTATGCGCAAAACAAATAATAGGATAGAACACAAAACACGATACACCCCCATCATATCAGTATTGCCAATAACCGACAAGAACGTGCAAAATACAATATAACATGCACACACATGCGCACTGTGTGACATTCGGTCAAACAACCAGATATCAATGCCAAAATCATGCGCAACAAAAAGAATACAATAGCCCCTAACATGTGAAATACTCTTTCGCACCAACATTGCAAAAAACCAACAACAATGTGCAAAACACGACATAATGCACACACATGCGCACTAGACAACATTCGGTCAAACAACCAGATGTCACCATCTTAACTATGCGCAAAAAGAACAATGGGATGACACATGACGTGCGAAACTTTTTTATCGTATAAATTCGCCAAAAATCCAACGACAATATACAAAAACACCACATGAATACACGCCAATACACAATTTACATTACAAACACGAACAATCTATTTTGATGTTACGTAATAGAGTGGGGATAAAACGATAGCTTCGTTATATAAACGCCACTCACAGACCATACAGCCAGTACAGTAGTACACTCGATGCAACACGGCGACTCGACACAAATGACCACGTCCACGGCGGCCACAGCGAAACCACACAACACCGACCAGTTTTTCTCTTAACGAAATTAATCTTTCATCACAAAAGTTAACTTACTATTGCGTTTGTTTTGGACACCAGGTATGAGCACACTTTTGGTATATTCACTTTGCTATTCCATCATGACAACAGTGTTATTTCTATTCTTATAAACCCAACAATCATTCACAACTGTGAAGCTATGTAGGGAATATTTTCATACATCCATATCCAACCTTCTCATTCCATATAAAAAAATTCTAATGTAAATTGCAAACACCACGTAAAACATGCATCAAGCAAACGAAAATAAATAATAAACTCCACTTCAAATACCGTTTGTCAATTCATTGTCTCTCCCGAACATTGAATTGCCAAAATATATCTGCAGTCTAGATCACGAGCTAGGGACATACATATGTGATGGGCCGACGTACTTTTCTCTTAAGCGACTAGACTTCAGATATATAAGTAATTGAAATATGCGTCACACCAATATCAAATAAAAAAAAATAATAAATAATAAAATTCCACTTCAAATACTGCTTGTCAATTCATTGTCTCTCCCAGACATTGAATTGCCAAAATATATCTGCAGTCTAGATCACGAGCTAGGGACTGGACATACATATGTGATGGGCCGACGTACTTTTCTCTTAAGCGACTAGACTTCAGATATATAAGTAATTGAGGTGCGAGTCAACCAAATATCAAATAATAAAAAAAACAAATAATAAACTCTGCTTCTAATACTATATGAAGCAACAATAGAAACATAATATATTTTCAGCCAACAAATATCTTAAAAAAAAGGGAAACACCTCCCGTTCCTCTCATATATCCCATCTAAAAGAATATTGCTATCAGTATAATCCAAGAATATGATGGACCAACAGTGTGTAATATAGAAATGTATACTTAATTGCAATAGGATATTGTAGTGTAATTCGTAAAGTGTTAATAACGTGCATCGACTCACACCGATTAGAGACGTACACATTCCAACGAGAATCTACACATCCCGCTTGCCACAATACGAAGGAAGTGAACATATACATATTTTTTATAATTAATTATAAACTATTAGCTCAAGAATCAATCAATAGTGGTAGGATAAAATTACAACAAGCGACGTTCTTCATCATAACTCCCCTAATATTGAGTCCCCCTCTCTTCGTATTTTCATCTTACCACATTACAATTATTTTATTCGTGAAAATTGAATCACAGAAACTTTTTTTGAATCTACATAATCTAGATATCAACTGAATATTTATATCGTTTATTTGCTATGTGTATATATATATATACAAAGTGTTAGAATTTAAAATTCCGTATTTAGTGGTTTTCCGAAAATTGTCGATTGTTTTCCCAGTGGAATTAAATAACTATTGAGAAATTCGAAAAATTTTCTGTTTACATTCATGATCCACTTTGATAAAATCTAAGTTACTATATGTTGAAATCGAAAGGTAAGATTTTGTTAACAAATAATAATAATAATTTTTAAAAATGAAAATAAACACCATTGATAAACCACTAGCTCCCCGCTCCGCTCACAATCTAAAATGAACTCAATAGTTAGAAATTTCGTTTTGAAGTAGTTAAGCTAAGACCAATGCATTGGCTATCACGTTGTCTTTCTATCTCTACTGGTAAATATTTGACTGTAACATCGCGCACTACTGTTTTTGCCACTCTACTGAAATATTTGAATAATATTAGATTTCAGTGGCGCAATTAGCATGTATGTTGGGCTAATTTGATAAAAGATAAGGTATTATATGTTGAAATTAAAGTACTCTTTCTGGTAGAAATTTTGTATACAAATAGAAGGGAGGGGTCCGACGACCAACCGGTCATCAGGATCCCCGTACAAGAATATGAATATTTAACAATGTTAGATACAATTATTACGGGATGGGGATGAGACTTAAACACATCGGGCCCGCTTATAGAAGTGGCGTCCGCTCTATGAGTCTCGTCCGGAAAGCGTGGCCGTAACAGGCGTGTTTGGGGGATCTATGTATGTATAGTGGTCCTGAGAAGGACCGTTTTCACGTATTCCTGTGGTTATCCGACGGTATTATCCGTCGGCCGGGATGGTTCAGCTTCGATGCCGTTGGAGCCGATGTCACCGTGGTCTCGGTAAAACTATTACGGCGTTGCCCGTATTTACGATTTGGCGCGGATTATCAGCACTTCGAGGACGTTCGTCAGGTGTCTATGAGTAAGATAATGCTTGATAGCCGATTGGCCCTGAGTGGTGCTGAATAAAATACACGCCGTCAGTCGTATGGTATAGGCAACCCGTACTTCGTTTTCAGTGTGGTCTACGTTGTCGGCGGTCTTGCTGTTGTTCCGTAGTCGGCTACGTCGGAGCGCTTGATAGCTCGCTTCTTCGCAGATCGACGTTGGCCGGTTCACTGGGTACTGGATTCGACCGGTGTTTATTCAATTTCTTCAGACTTTGATGTTCTTAACTTGAGATGTTGACGGTTTGTAGGTTTGAATTGAAGTGAAGTACATTAGGGAACGAACCGGTATATATATCCGTTCCCCACTGTATTCCGGTTTCTCATTGGCTGACGGCCCACGGTTAGGCAATCCCAACTACTCTCGTTTCGATGGTCACTTGGTTATAATGATGTTATTCTCCATCGGCAGAATCCATATATCTGTCAAAAGTCTCATGTCTCCTTCCATCTGATAGTATATGTTGGCCATGATAACGGTCGTTTTAGTGGTGTGTATTATGAGTATATTTGTCCCGTAACAAGTTGGTAGATCCGTTCTGTACGTGTGAAAATGTTGAATGTGTAATTTGATAGAAAGTTTGAGGTGTGTTTCACTTAAAAGAATAATGTCAATTTTGAGTTTGGATGCGAAGGCCTGAAGTTCGTTAATTTTGTTCTTATACCGTCTGAACTCCAGTGAAGAATTCTGAGGTTATTCATGGCTATTCGTTAGAATATTTAGGAATGAGGTTAAAGTTGAGCATATTATTGAATTTGGGTCGTCCGCCGTTGATATGTCTGAGAGGAGTTTGGTCAGAAGGGTGATGATTGAGTCAGTGTTGATTGCTGGCTTATTTTTTTTTGCTGTTGCGTAATCTGGGAACTAACTGTGTCGAGATAAGGTCGTTGAGGAATCTGGTTCTGAATGATCTGTACTGGCAAGGGTTTCGTTTAACTTGGTTGGCTTTTGGAAAGTGAGTTCGTGGTTTGAATATAAGACGGACATCCACGGTATTTCGCTGTGTGGGGGCCGTTGCACTTTACGCATGTAGGAGTTTGGTCGCGGGTTTTTTGGCAGTCGCTAGTGCGATGGCAGCAAACGCATTTTACGCAGCGTCGTTGGTTACCGCAGTTGTGGAACCCATGGCCGAAACGTTGGCAGGTATGACATTGGGATGGACCAGTTTTCCTGTAGTGCTCATCTACTATTTTAAGGTAGAAAAGTTCGGTAAGTTCGAAGATATCCTTTCCTTTAGTGCCAGTGAGCATGACAAGACAGATAGGCATGGGCTTGTCAGCCGCACCGAATCGTCGGGTCATTTGCACTTCGAAGTTGTGGGCAATCAGTTCATTCTTGAGGTCGTCGTCAGAAATTTCAGTGGGTATACCTTTGAGTACGACTTTAAGCTGGCGGTCAGCGGCAAAGGTATGAGTATGAAAAGCGATATTATTTGTCAGAAGTATTTTTTGGATTTGACGGAATTGTGTGACATTAGAAGTATTCAAGTTAATTTTACCATCGGCCGACGATTTAGCGCTTATACCAACCAAGTCGACTTGTGGGTTTTTAATATCAAACCTGTGTTTATTAAAAAACAAAAATGTTGGCTAATAACCTCTTCAGTGGAAGCCTGTAAACTTTTAAATTATAAAAAAAAAAAGCGATATTAGTGTGAATGAACTATAATTACAGGTGCAGATAAAGATAATTAGTAATTAAACACGCGCATGCACAAGTCAGTGATGGACTTCGATGACTATTATTGAAGCACTATTTTAATGAACAAAAATGCTTTTACAGGAAAAACTCTCACGCCTCGTTGATACGTCGGATTTTGGTAATTTTTTTTTATCTGAAAGACGAGACAAGTCTGTAACGTGTTATCAAACTCAAATTATTTATAAAATTTTTTTTTTAGAAAATTTAATTTTTAATAATTTTGTATATTTGTAATTTTATTGTCTTTTGAACCGTTCGACTGGTATAAATAAAAAACGAAAAAATACCATTTAGTCGGATTTTATAAGCTTTTCATATTTTTTACTTAAAATTATCTCAGTAATAAACAAAGAAACATTTTTGAGATCCTCATATAATATCCGACACGATAATTATTGTTTAATATTTTTTGGTTGACAAAAAAAAAAGTTATAGCACAACATAATATAGGATTTTCTGTAAAAAATGACAAAACTACTCAACTTCAAGTGCCTGGGGGCACGGCTTAAAATTGAATGCTTGATTTAAAATTTTGCAGATATTATTTTTTTGTGGGTATTAACAAAAAATGGGCGGATGCCGTAAACTGTACGATAAAAAAAAAAAAAATACAAGTGTAAGCTAAGGGCCACCCTAATGTGCCTATAATACATTCCAAATTAATCATACCAGAATATCCATTAGGTACTTATAACGTGTTATACATCAACAACAAATCGTGATAGTATCATAGATATAAATATTATAATAGTATACTTTAGACGTTTCAAGTATACCCACGAATAATATTATACAATCACAACAAAATAACTAAAATAGTTATTCTATGTCTTGCAATAATTTATTTCGTCCAAATTTGATCTTAAAATGACTATAAAAATAAACTGTGCTTATGTATTTTTTAGATTTTTTGGTAACAGAATTAATTACTTACGCGGAATCTTGTTTTAAATTTTCAATTCTTAGATACACAAGTTAAATATTTTATACATTTTTAAACACAAAATAATTATTCAAATTTCAATTTGATTAGTTTTGTCAAAATTAGAACTTTGAATGCTTATAAAAAAAAATATGCCTATATATTTCCAACTGCTATTGTAACAATATATCAAGAGCATTTTATTACATTTTTACACTTTTTGTCCAAATGGATAAAACTTTATTGATATTCATAGAAAAAAGCCGTGCTCTTTAAGTGGAGTAGAGTGGTGAAAAGAAAATCATACCCAATGCCAGAAAAAAACTCAATCCAGCTCAGGGAAGATAGTCGGCAGTCAAACATGAATGTCTAGCCATAGTTTGGGCTGTAGACAGGTTCAGACCGTATCTTGAGTCCGATAAGTTTATGTTATTTACGGATAACGCGATTTAGTATACTTTGTACCCACCAATTTGGGCACTCTGCACTATCTATTATATCTATTATTACATTATGCACTGTTTGGTGAAAAATTAAAATAATAAATAAAAAAGTAGGTTGGCGTAGAGGATAACATAAAATAATATGTTACAGAATACAAGGGTGTCTTTCACTATTGTACAGTAAGAGCAAATAATAGCCATGAGTTATAAAATATTTTGATATATTTAGATGTAATGACATGTTTGAGCTGTAGCCTCTAAATATTAATGAAATTATTATATAAATATATCCAACAGGAAAGCAGTGATTAAATAGCACCGGAAACTAAATTTACATATTTAAATAAATGGAACAAAAGGTTTAAAAAGTTGATGGAGATTCAATTGAATAATATTATATGTAACTCATTTTTTACAATACAGTTAACATTTATAAATGTATCATTTCCGGACATTCTTTGTTATCTTTTTCAATAAAATATTATATAGATTTTCATTCACTTTTGGAGGTTAATATATCAAAATTCAATTTTAACCAAATCAAGGTTTGGCCATCCCTGAAAGGTATAATGTATATAATTTTGTTTTTATTAATTTAACAACGATTCGATTTGTGAATTTATAATTTCCGGGACATCATAATCACATTTTTCCAGTTAAATTCACATACAAAAACAAATATTTATTGCAATATTTAGAGGTTACATATCAAGGAGGTCAATTCACATAAATAAATCAATATACTAGCTGATCCCGTGCACTTCGTTTCCCGGCAACCAATAATTATTACAGTAGAACTTCCGTAAAACAGTCACCAAAGGGACTGTAAATAATGACCGCTATACAGAAATATTTATGGCAATATTTAGTGGTTACAGATCAAGCATGGCAATCCACCTAGATATATTTTATAACTTATGTCTGTTATATTTTGTTCTTACTGTTGATACGTCTGAAACACTCTATATTTATCGAAATCATCGCGAAATTATAATCAATATAATCAACGTCGGGACTTAATTTATAGTTATCATCGTATCAATCCAAAAACACTTTTTATGCCAAACTTACCAATGATTATTGATTAGTAATAATTATTAATCTGCTTGATTCATTAGACATAATTATTGTTTTTTATTATTATTATCGTCGAAGTGTAAAGTTTATATTTGACATTTTTTCGTAATTAAATTTGTATATACCTATAATTATTCCTTTTATTACAGGGGGAATATCGTTTGGTGGATTAAAGTACATCCATGTGATTCAATTTGATAATGTCATTGAGTATATGAAATATAATAAAATACAGCATTGATACACCATACACGTTTAAATGGTAATGTGTGATAAAGTATAAGTATACGTATACCTACCCTCTTTCCACCTAGTGTAAAGACAACTAGTAGGGACAACTAGTGTAAAAAATTGTGACACGTGTATCATACCCCTTGAGCAGTGAAAGAACACACTTTTGAATTGTTATGTATGTCATATTATAATATATAGCGTATTCGAGTATTTTCAGTGAACAAGGTCATCTACAATAATTATTAGTATATATTATATAGTATGGCTGTATGCTATATATATTATTTGGCTTAAGTGATTAGATGGTCAAAAGGATATTGCCTTTGCCACCCTTAGAATGTGAATTAAATCAATTACTGTTGGAACTGTTTAAAATATTTATTACATATTTATCATAACAAGTTAATAACATATTATATTATTATTGCATATACATTAATAAAATTGGTGTTTCCCAAGGTCGCATAAGATGAAACTCAACGACAACGCAGCCAACTACTTCATTTTTCAAATTTTTATAGCGAAACACAGCTTTATATTTTCCATAAAAATATATTTTGGGAAAGTTCATATCTTCAAGTTTCTTCTTATCGATCCCTGACGTAATAAATGTGCCCTGCAAACATTTAGAAAACAAAATTGTTACAAATGCATAAGTAGGTAGTGGTGACTGGGTAAAATTTAACACGTTACGATTGTAACATGATCAATATTCGGTTGTTTGATTATGTTAGAAATGTTTGTCAATGTAGTATTTTTTTTAATGATATCCTTTATAACTGTACTCAATTAGTTGCCATAATTGCTACGTTTGGATTTTTTTTCCCATTTACTCAACACTTTTTAAAATGTTTAGTCTATATGAATTTATATATAATAGAAACATTTTACGTATCAGAATACAAATTTAATCAAAGAAAAAAAAGTTAGAATTTCAATTAAAATAGATTGTACAGAAAATTGTTATAATTTTATAGTACTCAAGATCACCTAATACTTTGATAGAAAAGTGCTCACATTGTTCATTTTATAATTTATTATTATAATTTAATCAAGTTTAGTTAGTATTGTAAACAAAAAAAAAAATAAAATTACGCACTGATTATACGTTTTTCAAAACTATGTAACATCTATATTATAAACCCTGACTCATATCTGAGTCATTTGGTAATCACAATAATACGAAAATCAATGTTATATATAAATACTATTGGTATAGAGTGAACAGTTTCTTCCATAACCGGAATATTTATAGATGATAGGATTAAACTCAGATTTTATAGGCCCTTATATCATACACAAGGCTCACATTATAGTAGCTATTATTGTTATGTCAAAGATTATGGAGTCACACAAGGTAATTCACTAGGCCCTATAATATTCTTAATTTATATTTACTAAATACCAGCGTAATTATTATATTATATAATTAAAACAAAGTGTTGACGGTGCCTTACGGCATATCTGTAATTGGATTGAATAAAATATGTTATCCCTTAACAAACCTAAATAATTCAATATTTATGCCAATAGTGTGACTATAGTCGCTTACAGCTTTCCTATATACATTAATATAAAATTAATTCAACCAGCTGCAACTGTAAACCATTTATCATGGTATTATTATTTAATTAATTAGGAAAAAAATAATGATGTAAATAGTTGTTATGGACGTCTCCACAGCCGAGTTTGTTCGTTAGTAAATAAATACGAGGTGTTTGAGTTATCACTAATACTTTATTAATATAATTAATTTGAAAAGAAATTTAGTTGCACAGAATAATTATTAGGTTTAAGAAAACAACAGGGGCTCTGCTCGATGGTCTGCCAGGACTACACTGAATATTACACAGACAGAGAGACACGGTAGCGGCTCGCACGGGCTCAAAACTGTCTACACAGCGAATTCCTTAAGACCGTGTGACTCTGTCTGTTCACATATTAATATGCTTACACACTATACTATATTATACTATAACTATATCTCATACTGCGTATAGCATACAGACAGGGGTTCACAACACCCCCCAGACTACATGAAGCATGGGAGTCTAATGACCACCATGTTTCACCTCATCCGTGAGTTCCGATGCTCTGAAGCTTTTAGAATTTGTAGGGGAGTGTACAACGTTTATGTGAAAATCGTTCTAATAAAACCTATTATATAATAAATAAAACTCATATAAAAGAAATAATAGTTAATGATCTTGATTAGAATATACATATTGTGTATCAATCAAATTGTTTATTTATAAATGTAAATATTTAAGGGAACATTGGTGTTATTATTGTATAGCTAAATTAAAAATATTGTATTATTACTATTGTATATTTATCTATAGAATAACTCAGTATACTAGCGTATCAGCTATAATATTATTTTTGTTATTATTGTATTATAATTGAATTATAATGAAATAAAATAAACATTAAAAAATTATAAATTATATAAATATTTTTAATGGTTTTATACATTACCACTGGCCATGGACATTTATTAGTTGGAATATTGAAACCCTCTAAAAAGTTTAAAAATGCATTTCCAATGAGTTGTTTTATCGTACTGCATGCATTTTTGGTGTTGAGAATATATGCATTTGGCACCCATCCGCCAGTTAAGCCCCAAGATGCAAGGTAGCATCAATCTACAAATAAATACTATATTGCTTTATTTAAGATGACTACAAACATTTAAAATTCGTGTAAAAATTAAAATGAATCACTCACAGATCATAACTATAATAATATAATTGTTATGTTTACCATAACTTTGCTACTTCAGATTCTTATGTCGTGATAAATATAATCATAATTATGATTAATATTATAATGTATAAGTAACGAGGAACACAAATAAAAAAAAAATTTATTACAACCGGGTAATTATTTCCAGTTAATTACAGATACAAAATAGTTTTATGTGTCATTAAACGAAATTTTAATGAAACTATAATGTGTAGTTCTAAATTTGTCTCCGTATGGTCTAACCAATGAAGTAGCTAGGTTTTTTTAATTATGGTAGGTACATATGAAGTACTATTAGGGGGAGAACGGGTTATTGCATTCCGAACTTTAATGGTCCTCAAATTTACATTCCGGCTGTTTACAATCCGTAGAATTATTTTCCGGACAATTATAGCCCCCCCCCCCCTATTAGTTATAGAACTACAGTAAAACTTCCATTTTATAATTAAAATGAACTTGGACAGAAAATTAAAAATTAATCATTTCGATATTTTTGGCCATTCGTTGATTATGAACCAGTCAGGACTTATTCTATAATATATTGGAGGATCTATTAAATAAATTTATCATTATTAATTTTTTTACCTACGAGATATTACAATACAAAACTTTCTGTGTATTATACAACTCTTAAAGTAATCATTATACGTATAATATGTACTTACTGAAATTGTATCATCGAAAGGTATCAAAAGTGTCGTATTGCCTTTTAACTCCGTTATACTTGATGTCTTTTTACTAAAATACCAATTAAATTGAATCGGATGGTTTTTTGTTGTTTCACACGGATATACTTTATAAAAGTCCAGGTGATATTCACCCTGTAATGAGTGGAATAGATATAATATATACAAATTTCATTACAAACAAATCGCAAATATAAATTTGACACATTAGAATTAATAATAGAAAAAACATAAAATGTTTAATAAATCAAGCTGATTATTAATTTACCATTGGCAAGTTTGGCCTAAAAACGTTTTCGGATTGAGACGATGAGAAGTATAAAATAAGTCCGAACGTTTTGATTAACATTTTGCCTATGGTTTCAACAAATATAGAGTGTTTCATACGTATTCAACAATAAGAATAAATAGGTAACAGACATGCGTTCTAAAATAAACTGATATATTTAAAAAGATTGACATCCTTGATCTGTAACACCTAAATATTGCCGGAAATAATTATATAAATATATTTAACCGGAAAAATGTGATTGAGTTGT
>NC_042495.1:26703607-26703760 GCF_005508785.2 Acyrthosiphon pisum
TCCGGTAATTATAAATTTATCTATATACCTATTTAAATAAATGGTACTAACGGCACAAAAAGAGTTCGTGTGTTACAATTTTCACAAATAAAATAATTGTAAAATGAATAAAAAACCAAAATTACCTATATTGTATATCATGGGTTGGCCACC
>NC_042495.1:26703860-26705881 GCF_005508785.2 Acyrthosiphon pisum
GTTCTCATGGAATCCAAAAATCTGTGAACAATTATATATATATATATATATTAGGTTTACTTATAAATGTATAATATTATAAGATGTAATATTATATCTAATACTATATAATAATCAGCTCTTCGATGTCTGCACCGACACCGCCATTACTCGGCGCGTAATCCATACCGTTATTTTGAATATTGCCCGCCCAACACAATGCCAACTGTTTGTTGGCCGCCAACTTTATCTGGTTTATGAAACTGTTCTCGCTATTTGGAATTATATTCATCGTGTGGAGATTATTATGTATATTACTGGTGGCTGTAGTAATTTCTTCAACGGTAGATGATCTATCGACATACACATTAGTACTCAAATGTGTAGCTATCTGATCGATTTGCACCATAACCGCGTCAGATTTTCGGGAGATCGATTCGCTGACGGCCCGTCGTATCTCGTGCATTCTTAATAGATCGCGCTCGCTCAACAGCACACGGCATCCTTGTTGTAGGCGTGATTCGACGACGAGCATACTTTCACCGCGATATGTAGTTCTGGAAAGCGTGTTATTCTCGTCTTTGAGAAAAAGTCTCTCGCGACTTTTAACCGGCGGATTGGTTATATTCGGGAGTATGTATGGTAGTAGTGAGAAAATTCTATGTAAGAATACACTTGTTATACAAACATGTCTCGACGGCGTTATAATCTGCACGCACACGTTGAAAACGTCCGAGGCGTCAAGTCCAATGTTAATGGATTTGCGACCCGAAAAGTCTATGACAAAACACGAGCAGTCGATTAAATCGATGGGCGACTGGACGGTCGACAAACGCAGTATATTTTCGCCCTCGCGTTCACCACAAGCCTCCGAGACGATTTTTTGAAGTTTTCCCGTCATATTTTCACCGTCAGAATTAAACGCCCTAGTTTCACGTTAAGCGGTTGTAGTGTTACTGGTTTGCGTTAAATAATTAACTTGGCGGGTACGAAATCCGCGCAATCAATTATTTAAACTTAATCTATTCACGGTGAACAGCATAAGTAGTGGGGGTAACGTTTTAATATGGAAATATTTAAATATAATATGATAAAATTCGAAAAACCGCGTCCGTCCGATTACCGGATAGATGTCGCCACCGTCGGTGATAATATAATACGGCTCGAATGGATGGCGGCCGATGAGTCCGTCCGCGTCGCGGACAGAGCGCGCCGTGGACGGGGCGGCCGTGGTGGGGGCGGCTGCCGCGCGGGGAACGTGTGATGGGCGGGGTAGCGCAGTGATGTAGCGCGCTAGCGGGGTGGGGCGGGGGGTCACTGCGATGTGGTCGACGTTACCAAGGTATGGGCGGGGTGGGGTGGTGATAACGTAGGTAGGAGGCGAGGCGGGGGGTTATCAAGCGTGGGCAACGTTGCCGAGGTATGGGCGAGGGTGGTGGGGCGATGACGTAGGTATAGGCGTGGGGAGGAGGCGGGGGGAGCGCAGGGTAGCGCTGTATTGCCGGGGGTGGGTGGAGGGGTGGTGGCTCGGTTGGCTCAGGGTGGCTCAATACAGCGGGGGGTGGTGAAGCGGGGGGTATCCAGAACCGGCCTTTCTACCCTACTGAAAAGTGCTAACATTGTTCATTTTATAATTTAATCAAGTTTTATTGCATATAGTTTAGTTAGTATTGTAAACAAACAAAAAAATTATATTACTTACTGATTATACGTTTTTAATAAAAAATATTGTATTATGACTATTGTATAATTATCTATAGAATAACTCAGTATACTAACGTATCAGCTCTAATATTATTTTTGTTATTATTGTATTATAATTGAATTATAATGAAATAAAATAAACAAAAAAAAATTATAAATTATATAAATGTTTTTTATGGTTTTATACATTACCACTGGCCATGGACATTTGTTAGTTGGAATGTTGAAACCCTCTAAATAGTTAAGAAATGAATTTCCAAAGAGATGTTTTACAGTACTGCATGCCTTTTTTGTATTGAGAATATATGCATTTGGCACCCATCCACCAGTTAAGCCCC
>NC_042495.1:26705931-26714137 GCF_005508785.2 Acyrthosiphon pisum
AGTGTCCGCCGTGATCTGACCGGCATCATCGTACCGACGACGACGACGACCACAAGTAGCGACTAGAGCTATAAAATCGAGCTACGATTACCTACCTACGTCGCTCACCGACGACAACCACTGCAGCCCAACATCAAGGATCCGACTTCTTCCGTGTGCCGTGACGAATCCAGAGCGTAAACCACGAACGACCACACGCCCGAAATACCAGGGTCGTAGCCAGCAGTGACCGGCGTAGCGCCCCGCCCGCGGTCAGCACACACGCCGCCGACGACACCATCAACGCCGAGACCAACAGCCATCTACATACTCATTATATCATTTCGCCCCCCCCCCCCTCTGACCACTTTATTAAGTTGTGTCAAAAACCCGAGTACGATAAATCACTGTAGCCGCTTCTTTTGAGTCACGTGCAGTGATATATTGACTCCGTCCATACCGACGACTGTCAACGTCGGGATCACCAAACATTCCCCGATACTGTACATAGGACCTGGCCATCGCCGGTCGCTCCAAGCTCTCACAGCGACGGGCCACCGATCAGGCCGGCCGTCACACCCGTGATCCTCGCTGCCCCTCATTGTATCAAATCTAAACATTATACAAAATATAGAACAAGACGTGATATCAATTATAAAAACTTGCTATTATTTAGGACGCCGGTCCGTTGTGACCGTGCTGTCTCAATGTTGAAATCGAAGAACTCCTCCTGATAAAATAAACATTAAGTGACATTTTCATGTATCTACAGTTCTTCGTTTTTGAGTTACAACAAAATAAGAAAATCGCTACACGAGAAATAGAGTGGATATCCAATGTTGCAAAAATTTGAATTTCAAACGCTCATAAAAATGTAATTTGAGTTTCTTATAGACATTTTTTTTTTTTGAAAAAGGTGGATAATCTTATAAGAAATCTTGTGTTACATATTAAAATCTAAGATTTAAAAAGAAATATTTTTACGAATTCTTAACTCAAAATAATTTGCTAATTTTCGTGATTTCTCCATATTTTGTCAATTTTTGAACTTTAAATGCCAATAAAAAGAAACTATGACTAAGGATTTTTAATATTTTTCAAATGTCATTGTAACAGTTGCTAGTTAATGTTGATGATAATTGGGAAGAAATAAAACTAAGGGTTGACGGTGCATTACACCATATCTATAATTGGATTGAGGAAAATGTGTTGTCTCTTAACAAACCTAAATAAATCAATATTTATGCCAATAGTTACAAGTCGTTTACAGCTGCCCGATAGATAGGTACAACTTTAATAAACATTAATGTAATAATAATTCAACCAGTGGCAATGGTATTATCATTGAATTATTTATGAATAACCATGGATTTTGATCTGAAATTGTTAAATACAAACATACAGAATGTTGACAACAATATGAGAAGTTTGACAACTCTATTTTTAAAAAAATCGTTTTCTAAATAAAATATTTTTAATACGAGTGATTATGGCACTATTTTATTCAATTTTATCATACAGTAAAACATGCTGGATAGCCAGAAATAAAACAAATATAAATACGTATTTATATTAGTACATATATATCAGTACATATATTACGCAAAAAAATATATTAAAAATGGCTTACGGTCTTCCGTCGGCGTACCCATCATTCTAGTTATTTAGCCACACAAACCAAATTCTCATAAGTTTTTTATTATGGCGCATATACAATTATATAGAAAATATAGATAGATGTTAGACAGGGAAGTATATAAAATCGCAGAGTGTAACATTAACTAGTTTAAGTGGTTCTCCACAATACATATTTCCTCCATATGTTCAAGAATTTGGGAAATTATGTAAATAGTCTAATACAACCTTTATGTGAAAATCGGTTTAATAAAATACGAGCTAAATTCAGTATATAAACGTATCAGCTCTTAATAATATTATTGTTATTATTGTATTATATTTGAATTATACTGAAATAAAGTAAAGGAATAAAAGAATTATATATTATATAACTGTTTTTAATGTTTTTATACATTACCGCTGGTAATGGACATTCATAAGTTGGGATTTTGAAACCCTCCATAACGTTAAACCATGCATTTCCAGTGAGATGTTTTACATTACTGCATGCTTTTTTTGTCTTGAGAATATATGCATTTGGCACCCATCCATTTTTCGTGGCCATTCATTGATCATGAACCAGTCAGAACTTATTCTATTATATATTGGAGGATCTATTTAATAAATATATCAATATCAATTTTTTCACCTACGAAATATCACAATACAAAAGTTTCTGTGTATTATACAACTCTTAAATTAATCATCATACGTATAATATGTACTTACTATAAGAGTATCATCGAAAGGTATCGAAAATGTCGTATTGCCTTTTAACTCTGTTATACATGATGTCTTTTTACTCAAATACCAATTAAATTGAATCGGATAGTTTTTTGATGTTTCACACGGATATACTTTATCAAATATATTGCGATATTCGCCCTGTAACAAGTGGAACAAATATAATATATACAGATTTAATTGCAAAGAAATCAGTAAATCACATATATAAATTTGGCACATTTGTATTAATAATAGAAAAAATATATAATGTTTAATAAATCAAGCTGATTATTAATTTACCAGAGGCAAGTTTGGCCTAAAAAGGCTTTCGGCTTGAGACGATGAGAAAAATAAAATAAATCCGAAAGTTTTGATTAACATTTTGCTTATGATTTTAACAATTATAGAGTGTTTCATACGTTTTCAACAATAAGAATAAATAGGTAACAGACATGCGTTCTAAAATAAATTGATATGTTTAGAAGGATTGATATCCTTGATCTATAACTTCTAAATATTGCCGGAAATTATTATATAAATATATTTTACCGGAAAAATGTGATTCGGTTGTTCCGGTAATTATATATTTATCTATATATTTAAATAAATAGTACTAACGGCACAAAAAGTAACGTGTAATACAATATTTACAAATAAAATAATTGTAAAATGAATAAAAAACCAAAACTACCTATATTGTCTATCATGAGTGGCCAAACCATAGCTCTATTCATAGACACTTGCAGGCTGCGACTTGCTTTGTAACTTGTAAAATGTTTAGGTTCTATACTAATAATAGACCTATTATTTTGATCATATTTGTGTGCTACGCGGCTCTTATCTCTGGTTAGATTACCATATTTTTTATATTTTTATATTTTTGAATATATTCAATACTAAAAATTTATAAATTTATAAAATGTAAAATATTTATTCTCGTCAATAATTTGTATTAGTTACTATTGTAACAATATATCAAGAGCATTGTATTACATTTTTACACTTTTTGGCCAAATAGATAAAACTTTATTGATATTCATAGAAAAAAGCCGTGCTCTTTCAGTGGAGGAGAGTGGTGAAAGGAAAATCATACCCTATGCCAGAAAATAACTCAATCCAGCTCAGGGAAGATACTCGGCAGTCAAACATGAATGTCTAGCCATAGTTTGGGCTGTTGACAGGTTCATACCGTATCTTGAGTCCGGTAAGTTTACGTTATTTACGGATAACGCGATTTAGTATACTTTGTACCCATCAATTCGATCACTCTGCACTAGCTATTATATCTATTATTACATAATGCACCGTTTAATGAAAAATTAAAAAAATAAATAAAAAGGTAGGTGTGCGTGGTGGATAACATATAACATTAGGTTACATAAAACAAGAGTGTTATTAACTTTTCAACAGTAAGAGCAAATAATGGCCATGAGTTATAAAATATATTGATATATTTAGATGTATTGACATGTTTGAGCCGTAGCCTCTAAATATAACTGAAAATATTTACATAAATATATTCAACAGGAAAACTGTCATCAAATAGTCCCGGAAATTATACATTTACATGTTTAAATAAATGGAACAAAAGGTTTAAAAAGTTGATAGAGATTCAATTGAATAATATTATATGTAACTCATTTTTCACAATACAGTTAACATTTATAAATGTATCATTTCCGGACATTCTTTGTTATCTTTTTCAATAAAATTGTATATAGCCAAATCAAGGTTTGGCCATCCGTGAAAGATATTATGGATATAATTTTGTTTTTATTAATTTAACAACCATTCGATTTGTGAATTTATAATTTCCGGGACATCATAATCATATTTTCCTGTTTAATTTATATGTACCTATACAGAAATATGTATGGCAATATTTAGAGGTTACAGAGCAAGCATGGCAATCCAACTAGATATATTTTATAACTTATGTCTATTATATTTTGTTCTTACTGTTGATACGTCTGAAACACTCTATAATTATTGAAATCATTGCGAAATTATAATCAAAACTTCGGGACTTTATTTATTGTTATCATCGTCTCAATCCAAAAACACTTTTTATGCCAAACTTACCAATGATCATTGATAAGTAATAATTATTAATCTGCTTGATTCATTAGACATAATTATTGTTTTTTATTATTATTATAGTCGAAGTGTAAAGTTTATATTTGACATTTTTTCGTAATTACAATTGTATATACCTATAATTATTCCTTTTATTACAGGGGGAATATCGTTTGGTGGATTAAAGTACATCCATGTGATTCAATTTGATAATGTCATTGAGTATATGAAATATAATAAAATACAGCATTGATACACCATACACGTTTAAATGGTAATGTGTGATAAAGTAGAAGTATACGTATACCTACCCTCTTTCCACCTAGTGTAAAGACAACTAGTAGGGACAACTAGTGTAAAAAATTGTGACACACGTGTATCATACCCCTTGAGCAGTGAAAGAACACACTTTAGAATTGTTATGTATGTCATGTTATAATATATAGCGTATTCGAGTATTTTCAGTGAACAAGGTCATCTACAATAATTATTATTATATATAGTATGGCTGTATGCTATATATATTATTTGGCTTAAGTGATTAGATGGTCAAAAGGATATTGCCTTTGCCATCCTTAGAATGTGAATTAAATCAATTAGTGTTGGAACTGTTTAAAATATTTATTACATAGTCATCATAACAAGTTAATAACATATTATATTATTATTGCATATACATTAATCAAATTGGTGTTTCCCAAGGTCGCATAACATTAAACTCAACAACAACGCAGCTAACTACTTCATTTTTCAAATTTCTATAGCGAAACACAAATTTATATTTTCCATAAAAAAATATTTTGGGAAAGTTCATATCTTCAAGTTTCTTCTTATCGATCCCTGACGTAATATATGTGCCCTGCAAACATTTAGAAAACAAAATTGTTACAAATGCATAAGTAGATAGGGGTGACTGGGTAAAATTGTAACACGTTACGAGTGGAACATGGTCAATATTTGGATGTTCGATTATGTTAGAAAGCTTTGTCAATGTAGTATTTTTTTTTAATGATAGCCTTTATAACTGTACTCTAATGGCTGGTATAATTGCTACATTTGAATTTTTTTTTTCCAATTTACTCAACAATTTTTAAAACTTTTTGTCTATATGAATTTATATATAATAGAAACATTTTACGTAACAGAATACAAATTTAATCAAAGAAAAAAAGTTAGAATCTTAATTAAAATAGATTGTACAGAAAATTGTTATAATTTTATTGTACTCAAGCTCACCTAATACTTTGATAGAAAAGTGCTAACATTGTTCATTTTATAATTTAATCAAGTTTTATTGCATATAGTTTAGTTAGTATTGTAAACAAATAAAAAAATTATATTAATTACTGATTATACGTTTTTAATAAAAAATATTGTATTATTACTATTGTAAATTTATCTATAGAAAAACTCAGTATACTAACGTATCAGCTCTAATATTATTTTTGTTATTATTGTATTATAATTGAATTATAATGAAATAAAATAAACAAATTAAAAATTATAAATTTTATAAATGTTTTTTATGGTTTTATACATTACCACTGGCCATGGACATTTGTTAGTTGGAATGTTGAAACCCTCTAAATAGTTAAGAAATGCATTTCCAAAGAGATGTTTTACAGTACTGCATGCCTTTTTTGTATTGAGAATATATGCATTTGGCACCCATCCACCAGTTAAGCCCCAAGATGCAAGGTTAGCATCGAGCTACAAATAAATACTATATTACTTTAGATAAGATGACTACACACATTTACAATTCGTGTAAAAATTAAAATTAATCACAAACATATCATAACTATAATAATATAATTGTTATGATCACCAAGACTTTGCTACTTCAGACTCTTATTTCGTGATAAATATAATCATAATTATGATTGATATTATAATGTATAAGTAACGAGGAATACAAATAAAAAAAATGTTATTACAACCAGGTAATTATTTTCATGAAAGTTACTGCAGTTAATTACGGATACAAAATAGTTTTATGTGTCATTAAAGGAATTTTATTGAAACTATAATGTGCGGTCCTAATATCTCCTTATGGTCTACCAAAGGTAGTAGCTAGGTTTTTGTAATTATGGTAGGTACATACGATGTACTATTAGGTATAGAACTACAGTAAAACTTCCATTTTATAATTAAAATGAACATGGACGGAAAATTAAAATTAATCATTTCGATATTTTCGGCCATTCGTTGATTATGAACCAGGACTTATTCTATAATATATTGGAGGATCTATTTAATATATTTATCAATATCAATTTTTTTACCTACGAGATATCACAATACAAAAGTATCTGTGTATTATACAACTCTTAAATTAATCATTATACGTATAAAATGTACTTACTGAAAGTGTATCATCGAAAGGTATCAAAAGTGTTGTATTGCCTTTTAACTCCGTTATACTTGATGTCTTTTTACTAAAATACCAATTAAATTGAATCGGATGGTTTTTTGTTGTTTCACACGGATAAGCTTTATAAAACTCCAGGTGATATTCTCCCTGTAATGAGTGGAATAAATATAATATACCTATACAAAAATGATTACGAAGAAATCGCAAATATAAATTTGACACATTAGAATTAATAATGGAAAAAACATAAAATGTTTAATAAATCAAGCTGCTTGATAATTTACCGCAGGCAAGTTTGGCCTAAAAAGTTTTTCGGATTGAGACGATGAGAAAAATAAAATAAGTCCAAACGTTTTGATTAACATTTTTTTTATGGTTTCAACAATCATAGTGTTTCATACGTTTTCAACAATAAAAATACATAGGTAACACACATGCGTTCGAAAATAAATTGATATATTTAAAAAGATTGATATCCTTGATCTGTAACACATAAATATGGACGGAAATAATTATATAAATATATTGAACCGGAAAAATGTGATTCAGTTGTTCCGGTAATTATAAATTTATCTATTTATTTAAATAAATGGTACGAACGGCACAAAAAGAGATCGTGTGATACAATTTTCACATATAAAATAATTGTAAAATTAATAAAAAATCAAAATTGCCTATATTGTATATCATGGGTTGGCCACATTTATTATTACAAATTTATACCTTGAACACTGCTCTTATAATTCCTACATTCGTGACAAGAGTATATATAGTCAATTCGCCACCCGAATGTAATTGGAATAATGTATGAGCGCTTACTACTATACTTATATTCTAAAAATATTGCTATGTTCGTGTTCAAAGTGTAATTGTGTAATAACTAATAATAATATACTTAACGGGATTACGATATGATGATAGTCACAGAACTTTATGATTTTAAAGATTAATAGGTAGGTGAATGGAAAAAATGAACAAATGAATTTGTCTGATAGAGAAATAACTAATTCAGACAGTCATAACTAGGGCGCGGATTTTTATGTAAATACATATTTGTATTGAATGGAGATATCTTTGTCCTGATTAAAAATAAGCACGTTTCATAACACCCTGAATAAAATGACAATTTTTTATGTTACATATTTTCACATATTTGGTTATAAATACATATTTCTAAATATTTAATTAATACGTACATATTTTGCAAATATTTCATATTTTATAAATGTAGGTACTTATTTAATTTCCAGAAATGTTAAAATTGACCATCTATCGACTTTATCAACGTTGTAAATATTGATTACGACTTTTGATGTACCTACTTGATTTACCATTTATCGACGTCTACCGACTTTATCGACGTCGCGCATAATTTAGCATATATTTTAGCAAATTTTTGTTTTTTGGTTGAAGTCATAAAAAAAATAGAAACAT
>NC_042495.1:26714187-26720499 GCF_005508785.2 Acyrthosiphon pisum
AAAATGGAAAATAAAAATGTCCGTAAAGAGCTCAAAATACATCAAAATATTTTGTAAATGTTATGGTGTATAGAAGATGCTAAGATAAACATTCAGTCAAAATTTCATGTATCTACGGTAATTTTTTTTAAAGTTACACCAAAAACCAAATTCAATTTTGTGAAAAATCGATTTTGCGTAAAAATTCCCGTTTTTCCTTAATTTTTCTTTTGTTTTTCCCGGCGCTTTTGAAAACCACTGTGAAATTTAAATTTTGACCTCCCCAATGCACCAACGATATTCACTTTCTGATCGAACAAGATACTGAAGTTGAAAATCGTAGCATTATTTCGACTACTTATCGTGTACACAGACACAAAAAAAATAAAAAAATAAAAAAATAAATAAAAAAATAAAAAAATAAATAAAAAAATAAAAAAATAAAAAAACACACATCATTGTAAAATCAATACATTCATCGTTCCACTCAGAATCTAAAAATGTTATTACAACCAGGTAATTATTTCCAGTTAATTACAGATACAAAATAGTTTTATGTGTCATTAAAGGAAATTTTATAAACTATAATGTGCGGTCCTACTATCTCCTTATGGTCTAACAAAGGTAGTAGCTAGGTTTTTGTAATTATGGTAGGTACATACGAAGTACTATTCGGTATAGTCGTATAGAACTACAGTGAAACTTCCATTTTATAATTAAAATGAACTTGGACTAAAAATTAAAATTAATCATTTCGATATTTTCGACAATTCGTTGATTATTAACCAGGACTTATTCTATAATATATATATTGGAGGATCTATTTAATATATTTATCAATATCAATTTTTTTACCTACGAGATATCACAATACAAAAGTTTCTACGTATAATATGTACTTACTGAAAGAGTATCATCGAAAGGTATCAAAAGTGTTGTATTGCTTTTTAACTCCGTTATACTTGATGTCTTTTTACTAAAATACCAATTAAATTGAATCGGATGGTTTTTTGTTGTTTCACACGGATAAGCTTTATAAAACTCCAGGTGATATTCTCCCTGTATTGAGTCGAATAAATATAATATACCTATACAAAAATCATTACGAAGAAATCGCAAATATAAATTTGACACATTAGAATTAATAATAGAAAAAACATAAAATGTTTAATAAATCAAGCTGATTATTAATTTACCATTGGCAAATTTGGCCTGAAAAGGTATTCGGATTGAGACGATGAGAGGTATAAAATAAGTCCTAACGTTTTGATTAACATTTTGTCTTTGGTTTGAACAATTATAGAGTGTTTCATACGTTTTCAACAACAAGAATAAATAGGTTACTAATAGACATGCGTTCTAAAATAAACTGATATATTTAAAAATATTGACATCCTTGATCTGTAACACCTATATATTGCTGGAAATAATTATATAAATATATTTTACCGGAAAAATGTGATTCAGTTGTTCCGGTTATTATAAATTTATCTATATATTTAAATAAATGGTACTAACGACACAAAAAGAGTACGTGTGTTACAATTTTCACAAATAAAATAATTGTAAAATGAATAATAAACCAAAATTACCTATATTGTATATCATGGGTTGGCCACCAGACCTAACCTAACCATGGCTCTATTCATAGACTCTTGTTTACTGGGACTTGCTAACTTACTAACTTGTAAAATGTTTAGGTTTATAACAAAAATAGGTTGGTATGACTTATTATTTTCCATTATATTGTAGTGCTACGCGACTATTATCTTTGTAATTCAAGTCTGGTCAAATTAATGATAAGTTGTAACTGAGTTAATTTACGTTAATGGAAAACTTTTAAAAAAGATTTTACTGGATTTTCTTCTAGTAAGACAAGCACTTTGTTGTTATCATTTGTTGTGCAACTGCCGTAACTTGTAGTTATTATTATTTATGAAAACTTATTGTAGACCATGAAAGTAAAATTTAAGTTTACGTAGGAGTTAGTTTTTATCATTAAATTCAAAAATTCAATATTGTTATTATAATATTGTTTTTGTTAGGGCCGGGTACGAACAATAGTAGGCCGTGCCAATTGCTACGTGCACCGTTACACCAACACTCGCCGACTGACATGTGTGTTATGTGTGTATAGGTTTTAGTACTCAACAGGAATTGGACAGGTTCACCGAGCAAAACTTGTTAGCGCTAGTTGTGTAGTGTGTGTACTTGTGTGGGTGTGTGCTTAGAAAACTAATAATAAAATGGTAACACGTTTCAGGTAAACATTAGTTGCTGTACAATACAGAATATCAATAATAATACAAATAGGTATATTAAATCACAGCAACACAATTATATAATTTAGAAATATAATATTACTTAATGTGCGGCCCTTTTGACCGAAATTAAATATAATAATTATACAGCCCTTTTGGCATGATAATAATGAATCCAAAATAGAATATAATAATGAAGTAACTCACAATTCGTGGAGCGCAGTCTGGACAGCTGGTCCTAGTTTTATAATAAAAAAATGGTTCACCCACACAAAATAGAAACATATAGCAATAATAATAATACGCGACACACACTATGTCGGAACAATAATAAAGGCGGCGATTAGCGCCGAACGCACTAATACAATAATACGCCCGCGACGATCAGCGCACGCGGCTAATAAAACAATAATATAAGTTAAGCGCACAGTGCACAGACTAAAAAATATGATATAATTTACGTGGCGATTAGCGCCAATATAAAACAATATAAATACTTGGCAATTCGTGCCGACAAATAAAAAGTATAAATTATTTCCAAAAAAACGGCGATTTGCGTACGTATTTGTGTGTGTTTCGATAACACTCCGAAACTGGACTGACGCATTTTCGGCGGCCGTGCAAAAGTAATAGTTAAACAGCCGGCGCGGCGACATGCGATAACTCGCTTTATAATCTACAAAATATTATATAACAATAATTTAAAAATTAAAAGAGACATTTAATAAAAATAACGAGTGTGTGTGCGTGTGTGAAGCGGTCGGTGGGTGAGTTTATTCACATTGTCGCGGGGGCAACAGTTTCACTATGATTATATCAACGATTTTCATTTATTTTGTATTTTGTGTAATAGATATTTAAACTATGTTTTTTTTTTTGGATCAAGTGTTACAAGTTGAATACAATCCATTAACTACACATAGATGGAATATGACAAACTTGGTATAACTTTGATACTTTAGAGTTAAATCATACACTTACGTTCAAACAGCACGGTGTCCGTGAACTACCGCATTTTAAATCCGAGCAACGGAAAAGTTAAAATAAATGTTGAACACAATACACCGAATATTAAATAACGAATTGAAAAAAGTTTGAGTCATATAGATTTGGTACATTTAACCGGCAACGAAGTACACGTAATAAGCTAGTTATATTATAATTATCGTTTATTCGTTTCCATGGTGATATACAAAGCATTAGAAATTTAAATTTAAAACTCCGTTTTTAGCGGTTTTCCGTAATTTGTCGATTGTTTTTCCAGTGGCATTTAAAACTTTTGAGAAATTCGAGAAATTACCTGTTTAAAGCAGGAACTGGAACCTTGACGTTTTTTACGGTTCCAGTTCCGGTTCAGTTCCTAGAAAAACTAAAACTACGTTTCTTGATTAGGTTTTATACTTGTGTAAGAAATATTTGTTCCTGTTTGATTCTTTAAAATATATAAGAATCTATATATTAGTATTAGTCTTAGTATTTAGTAGTGTCAATTGGTGTTAATTATTGCAGGTTATGTAATACATATTATAATACCAATTTTCCATCAGATATCTTACCAATTTCATAGGATTAAAAAGAACTTAAATAATTAAAAAAGCGAAAAAATTACTCAGCACCGTTGCATTGATTGCTGTGTATCATTTACCGATTACCACATAATGTATCAGTATTCAGTGTTTTAAATTTTAAAATATACAATTCTTTTTTTTATTACTACATACTATTATTTTCTACACCTAAATTTATTACAATCATATATATAGTATGAATGTATTTTTTATGTGGTAGGACGACCCATAGCCGTCCCAAGGGTGGAGGGGAGCAAATGGGGCAAGTTCCCTAGGGTGGCAAAAGTATTATGAACTTAGGGGGTGTCATAAAAAAAAATAATTAAAAGAAAAATTTGGTGTTTTTATTTTAGATATTAATTTTCTTTTTATATTGTAATATCGAAGATAAGTACATATCAAATTATATATTATATATGCCTTCAAAAATTTATAAATATCAATATCAATATTATCTATGATTGACTGTGACTCATGATTAAATATTAATAAATAATAATATTAGTTTATTACAGATATTTCAAATTTAACACGATGCCTTAAAGTGACCCACTTGTAACCTACAGTACAGCAGAGCGACATCCACTTACCCACCTTTCTATTTCTGGTGTTAGTGTGTCACATACAAATTTTTATTTTTATATTTTATTGTAAATAAATTCAATACATCCACAAATACTATCCTATCTAAAGGGGTAAAAATTCAAAGTCCGACTTTTTTTATGTATCTCAAGAAAGAGGGGCCCATATGCATTTGTTTGCACCTGGGTCTTTGACTCTCTAGTTACGTCACTGCATGTTGGAGCCGAAGTCTCTAAATATAACTGAAAATATTTATAAAAATATATTCAACAAGAAAACTGTGATTAAATAATCCCGGAAACTATAAATTTACATGTTTAAATAAATGGAACAAAAGGTTTAAAAAGTTTATTGTTATTCAATTGAATCATATTATTATGTAACTATTTTTTTACGATACAGTTAACATTTGGAAATGTATCATTTCCGGATATTTTTTGTTATTTTTTTAAATACAATTTTATATAGATTTTCATACACATTTGGAGGTTAGAGTTTATGCATGTTAATCGCACTCAATATATCAATATTCAATTTTAACCAAATCAAGATTTGGCCAACCCTGATATATAAAATGGATATAATTTTTATTTTATTAATTTAACAACGATTCGATTTGTGAATTTATAATTTCCGGGACAACTTAATCACATTTTTCCTGTTAAATTTATATTTATACATAAATATTTATGACAATATTTAGAGGTTACAGATCAAGGATGTCAATCCAGCTAAATATGTCAATATATTTTATAACTCATGTTTGTTATTTGTTCTTACTATTCAAAACTTTTAAAACAACTTAAAATTTTCGAAATCATTGTAAAATTATAATCAAAACATCGGTACTTATTTTATTTTTATCATCGTCTCAATCCAAAATCCTTTCTATGCCCAATTTGCCAATGATTGTTAATTAGTAATAATTAACAATCTGATGAATTCATTAAACATAATAATTGATTTTTATTATTATCATTGATGTGTATAGTTTATATCTGAGATATCTTCGTAATTACATTTGTACATATAATTATTCCTTTTATTACAGCTAGAATATCGTTTGGTGAATTAAAATATATCCTTGTTTATCAATTTTATAATGTCAGTGAGTGTATAAAATATAAAAAAATACAGAATTAAAACACGTTCAAAGTGTAATGTGTGATAAAGTGTAAGTATATCTACCGTATTTACGTGGTATATGGTATATTTTGGGACAACTAGTGTCAAAAATCGTGACACATGTATATGAAACATGGCCCTTGAGCAGTTAAAGAAAGCGCTTTAGGATAGTTATGTACGTCATTTATAGCGAATTTGAGTATTTTCAGGGGGCTAGTTCGTCTAAAATAATTTTCATTATATGTCTCATATGGCCGTATGTTATACATAGTATTTGGCTTAAGTAGTTAAATAGTCAAAAGGACAATTTATGAACCAAAAGGATATTGCCCCTACCCTACTTAGAATGCGAATTAAATCAGTTACTGTTGGGACTGTTAAAAATATTTATTACATAGTTGTACGAAGAATGATAACGAAGGACCAGCCGAGTATGTCTCGACAGAAAAGAACGGTTTATTTTTGATTTTTTTGTTTACCCCTGAATTCCGGGTGGATAGGCAACCCAACACCTACGATCACCTAACGCCTGAGAATTGGTTGGGTCGGCAACCTAATACCTGAATACTTATTTGTCGTATGTTGCCCCCCGAGATGCCGCGCATAGGCAACCTAACATACGGCGACTCGGAACGAGAGATTCGACGGTAGGAAGGAGGCAGGTACAGGTTAGTTATGGGAAGGGGAATGCTATGTGGCCGGTCCGGTCTGGTGCAATGACCACAGAGCATTTACATAGTTGTGAGAGATTCTTAAAACTAACTTAAATACTGACGTGAGGTTGGGGCCGATGTTGA
>NC_042495.1:26720549-26721607 GCF_005508785.2 Acyrthosiphon pisum
TTCTGGTGTTAGTGTGTCACATACAAATTTTTATTTTTATATTTTATGTAAATAAATTCAATACATCCACAAATACTATCCTATCTAAAGGGGTAAAAATTCAAAGTCCGACTTTTTTTATGTATCTCAAGAAAGAGGGGCCCATATGCATTTGTTTGCACCTGGGTCTTTGACTCTCTAGTTACGTCACTGCATGTTGGAGCCGAAGTCTCTAAATATAACTGAAAATATTTATAAAAATATATTCAACAAGAAAACTGTGATTAAATAATCCCGGAAACTATAAATTTACATGTTTAAATAAATGGAACAAAAGGTTTAAAAAGTTTATTGTTATTCAATTGAATCATATTATTATGTAACTATTTTTTTACGATACAGTTAACATTTGGAAATGTATCATTTCCGGATATTTTTTGTTATTTTTTTAAATACAATTTTATATAGATTTTCATACACATTTGGAGGTTAGAGTTTATGCATGTTAATCGCACTCAATATATCAATATTCAATTTTAACCAAATCAAGATTTGGCCAACCCTGATATATAAAATGGATATAATTTTAGATTCTGAACGAAGTGATGAATGTATTGATTTTACAATGATGTGTGTTTTTTTTTTTTTTTTTTTTTGTGTCTGACAACAACTTTTGGAGCAGTAAAAATGCTTCGATTTTCAAAAGTTGTACCTTTTCTGAAAGGAAAGTGAATCTAGTTGGTACTTTGGGGGGTCAAAAGTGAAAATTTCCCAATACTTTTCAAAAGCGGCAAGAAAAAACCTTAAAAAAATAACGGAAAAACGTGAATTTTTACGCAAAACCAATTTTTGACAAAAACGAAAACTTAATTTTACTGTAACTCAAAAAATAATTATTGTAAGCACTTGAAATTTGCAACAGATGTTTATATTAGCGTTGTCTATACAGGGTTAAATTTTCAAAGTGTTTCGACTTTTTTTGAGCTATTTATAGACAAATGAAATTTTCAATTTTTCTAAGTATTTTTTTTTAAAATAACGATAAAAAAATTTTTGGGTTGGATAGAAAACTTTGAAAA
>NC_042495.1:26723967-26746764 GCF_005508785.2 Acyrthosiphon pisum
CTCAGTAGCGCCGAATCAACCGGGACAGGAACAGATTGACTATGTTAACAATTGCCGTAATGGCGAGAAAAAAAAAGTATCAAGAAAAACGAATATAAGTACGTGCCTCAATGGCGACGACAACAACACAACAAAACGATATGACCACAAGTGGTCGAAATATAGGTTAATGACTTAATTAATAACAATGATAGTGGAACATGATATGGAAAAAATAGAGATTACACGAGGATTTTTAATCGCCGTATGTCGACGGCGGCGCGATAACGACATTTCGGTGTGGCGCACAAACACATAGTCTTCATAACGTCAAGTTAATAACATTTTATAATATTATTTCATATAGGTAGTGTAATCAAATTGATGTTTTCCAAGGTCGCATATAATTAACCTTAATAACAGTGCAGCTAACTACTTCATTTTTCAAATTTCTATGGCGAAGCACAACTTTATATTTTCCATAAAAAAATATTTTTGGAAAGTTCCAATCTTCAAATTTTTTCTGATCGATCCCTGACGTAATATATGTGCCCTGCAAACATTTAGAAAACAAAATTATTACAAATCGATATGTAGGTAGGGGCGACTGGGTAATATTGTAACACGTTACGATTGTAACATGGTCAATATTTGGATGTTTGATTATGTTAGAAAACTTTGTCAGTGTAGTATTTTTTTTTAATTATTGCCTTTATAACCGTACTCCAACGGCTGGTACAATTGCTACATTTGGATTTTTTTTTTATTCTCATTTACACAACAATTTTTAAAAATTTTATTCTATACGCGTTTATTTACAGTGTGATTCATTAAGCGTAAACATTATCTCAAAAAGTATTAATATTTTTGAAAATATTTTTCTCATACTTTCAATAAAAAAACAACGTTTTTATTAAAAAATATATTTTTAAATGTATTTATCTATATATTTTTTTATGTTTTTTACTTTTTTGAATGACAGAATAAAGTTTTAATTTCATATTCCAAAGTAGAATATTTTTTTAGTGTTTTGATTCATTATAATCGAATTAAGAGTGAATAGTTTATGATACAACTTCGCTTATAATTCAAGTGAGATACTTGAAGTGAGATCAGTCGGAAATTTTACGATGAGTTATTTATACTTTTGCCGTTATGAGGGACTAGCAAAGGAAATTATTTGTACAATGCTTTAGTATTGTATTTTGAAACAGAAAATTTAAATTTGAAAAAAATTATCTCTATTATAATCGATGGTGCACCAGCGATTATTGGCGTTCATCAAGACTTAGTTCAAAGATTAAGCAATTACCCTAAATGCAACTCTGATCTTTTATTGTACCATTGTATCATTCATCAAAGCGGCCTTTGCTGCAAAATGGATCTGTGTATGGAAAAAATTATGAAAACAGCAATGAGTATTGTTAATTTTATACGTGCAAAATCTTCACTCCATCACAGACTATTTAAGGCACTTCTACAAGAAAATGATACTCAGTTTGACGATTTATTACTTCATAATACTGTGAAATGGCTGAGTAAAGGAAAGGTTTTGTGAAGGTTTTTTAACTTACTGAATGAGATTGAACTATTTTTAATTCAGAACACATTTGCATGCCAAAGACTATCACAAATGTATCAGTAATAACAGTAACGTAGCAACTGTTGCGTTTATGACAGATGTATTTCAACACATAAATTCGTTGAACTTAAAACTTCAAGGTAATCAGAAACTAATTTGCCATTTAGATTCAGAGTAAATTGTTTTTGTAGAAAAATTGACTTTTTTTTACAAGAGGTTGATAATGAACGTTTACATTTTCCCAACTTGAAAAAAGTTGTTGATGAAAAATACGAGATTGATATCAGAAATTTTACGAACTTTTTGGAAAGTTTAAAAACTGAATTCGAAAGACGCTTTGAAGATTTCAGAAAAATCAAATACGTTGTACAACTATAACTATAACAGTAGTTTTACTTTGCAGCCTGAAGGTGAATGGAATAACGAAGCAGAAAATGTTTTTAAATGCAACGGAGCACATCTTCAAATGGAAATAGTTGAATTCCAATCAGATAATATTTTAAAAAATGTGTACACTGAAAAGTATTCAAAAACTAAATTTTACTCTATATGATATAATGACTTTTGGTTGTCATATAATGTATCTGAAAAGAAATACCTGTCTTTGAAATTATAGACAGTGAAAATGTTTGGCTCCACATACGTCCGTGAGTCTGCTTTTTCAAAAATGAATTATATCAAAAACAAATTCCGAACCCGACTCACCAACGAACGTCTTGAAATGATGATGAAGATAGCGACCACAAACCACAACCCCGACTTAAAGCATCTAGTTGAAAGCAAGATCAGCCATTTTTCTCATTAAAAATATTAATTGTTTCATATATATATATTAAATTTAACTATATTTTTATTAGTTTTAGTTATATAATAATTAATAAGTGTATATATTTTTTTATTTAGAAATAAAATATATTTTGCCAAACGGTATATTATAATAAATATTATGTACTTTGAATTTTTATGGCCCACGAGAATTTTCCGAATTCTTAATGTGGCCCGCGGAAAATATTAATTGGTAACCCTGGTATAGATTTAACAGTTCTATAGGCAACTCACTAGGCCCTCTGTTCTTCATCATTTATTTTAACTAAATACCGGCTTAAATACTACATTATATAACTAAAACAAAGTGTTGACGGTGCCTTACAGTATATCTATAATTGGATTGAATAAACTGTGTTATCCCTTAACATATCTAAAAAAATATCAATATTTATGCCAATAGTTTCAAGTCGCTAACAGCTTCCCTATAGATACAACTTCATTATACATGAATATAATACTATAGTCGGGCTCACGAAAAGTGAGCGCTGGCGGCCGATGGGTGGAGCTCAAATATTCATTGAATACGTTCCCGTCGAAGTATTTGAAGTATGTCATAAGACGCACTGCATGCCGTAGGGTCACCCGGTAATACAAAACAATACTAGAAAATCTGAGAACCCCGACAATATTTAAGCTCCCCCATCGGCCGCCAGCGCTCACTTTTCGTGAATCCGACTATAATTCAACCAGCTAAAACTGTAAATCAATAACTATGGTAGGTATTATCATTTAAATATTTAGGAATAACGATAGATTTTTATCTGAAATTGTCAAATACAAACATGCAGGATGTTGAACACTGAGAAGTTTAACTACTCTATTTAAAAAAAATTGATTTCTAAATAATATAGTTTTAATACGAGTATATATTACATTATTTTATTCAATTTTAGCATACGGTAAAACATGCCGGGGAGGCAGAAATAAGACAAACATAAATACCAAAAAAAAATAAAATAAAAATAGCTTACTGTCTTCCATGGTGTACCCACCATTCTAGTTATTTAGCCACACAGACATACAATCTATCTATAAATTGTACATTAAATAAATTCTCATAAGATTTTTAGTATGGCATATACACAATTATATAGAAAATATAAATAGAAGATAGACAGGGAAGTATATAAAATCACATAGTGTAACATTAACCAGTTAAAGATGTTCTTTCAATTACAGGCTAACTACCTATATTCAACAATTTTGGAAATTAAAGAGTCTAAAACAATGGTTATGTGAAAATCGGTCTAATAAAACCAATTATATAACATAAAAAAACTCATATAAAAGAATCAATAGTTAATGACCTTTATGAGAATATATTGTGTATCAATGTAATTGGTTATATATAAATCTAAATATTTAAGGAAATTTGGTGTTCATATTGTATAAATTAATCAATACTATTATATCATTATTATTTATGACTATTGTATATTTATCTATAGAATAACTCAGTATACCGGATACAAGCTTAGCTCAATATACTAACGGATCAGGTCTTAATATTATTATTGTTATTATTGTATTATAAATTAATTATACTGAAATAAATTAAATGAATAAAACAATTATAAATTATATAACTGTTTTTAATGTTTTTACACATTACCGCTGGTATTGGACATTTATCAGTTGGAATGTTGAAACCCTTCTGTAAAGTTAAGCCATACGTTTACACTGAGATGTTTTACATTACTGCATGCCTTTTTTGTCTTGAGAATATATGCATTTGGCACCCATCCACCAGTTGAGCCCCAAGACGCAAGGTTATAATCGATCTACAAATAAATCAGGGCTTAAATCAAAAATTATAATATCGTTTATCGTTATATGGTTATTAAACGTAATGATCGAATGACTTTTTAACGTTATATAGAATTTAAACGTTATGAAGCGTTTAGCGTTATCAGATGTATATAGCTTGTTTCCCACACAAAACAGAGTGATTGAAAAATATAATACTACAAAAATAACCATAATATATATTTTACTGATAGTTACAATTGTATAAATATTTTTTTTTTTTCAGGCAATTATATGTTTCAATCGTTTATCGTTTCCGTTGCGTTATCTGTTATCCGTTTTCAATCATTTATCGTTTACCGATATGTTATCCGTTATAGATGTCAATCGTTTTTGGATATGTTTAACGTAATACTTACTCATCACGTTAAAAAAACGTTTTGAAGCCCTGAAATAAATACTATATCACTTATAGTTAAGATGACTAGAAATATTTACAATTCGTGTAGAATTAAAATGAATTACTCACAGATCACAACTATAATAATAAAATTGTTGTGTTCATAAAGACTTTGCAAATTCAGACACTTATATCATGATAAATATAATCATAATTATGATTAATATTATAATGTATGAGTCACGATAAAAAAAATTAAAAAACTTTTTTTACGCATTTAATGTCGGTAATTATGTCCAATTATGTCCAGTTAATCCAGTTAATGACAGATACAAATTAGTTTTATGTGTCATTAAACGAAATTTTAATGAAAATATAATGTGTGGTCTTTGTCTCCGTATGGTCGAACCAATGGAGTAGATAGGTTTTTGTAATTATGGTAGGTACACACCAAGTACTAAATGGTATAGTCATATAGTCATATAGACTTACGGTGAAACGTATATCTTATAATAATTGTAACGAACTTGGACGGAAAACTAAAATTAATCAGTTCTATATTTTCGGCCATTCGTTGATCATGGACCAGTAAGGACTTATTCTATTATATATTGGAGGATCTATATAATAAATTTATCAATACCAATTTTTTTTTATCCACGATATGTCACGATTCAAAAGTTTCTGTGTATTATACAACTCTTAAATTAATTATTATACATATATTATGTACTTACTGTAAGCGTATCGTCAAAGGGTATCAAAAATGTCATATTGCCTTTTAACTCCGTTATACTTGATGTCTTTTTACTTAAATACCAATTGAATTGAATCGGATGGTTTTTTGTTCTTTCACACGGATAAACTTTATCAATCATAATGCGATATTCGCCCTGTGATGAGTGGAATAAATAGAATATACAAATATACAAATATACAAATTTCATTACAAAGAAAACAAAAATATAAATTTGGGACATTAGAATTAATAATAGAAAAAAAATATTAAGTTTAATAAATCAAGTTGCTTAATTTTTTACCACAGGCTAGTTTGGCCTAAAAAGGTTTTCGGATTGAGACGATGAGAAAAATAAAATAAGTCCGAACGTTTTGATTAGCATTTTGCCTATGATTTCAACAACTAGAGTATTATATACGTTTTCAACAAGAAGAATAAATAGGTAACTAACAGACATGCCTTCTAAAATAAATTTATATACCTATTTAGAAATATTGACATCCTTGAGCTGTAATTTCTAAATATTGCCGGAAATAATTATATATTTATATTGAACCGAAAAATGTGATTCAGTTGTTTTGGTAATTATAAAATTATCTATATATATAAATGATAGTAGCGACACAAAATAGTTCCTGTGATTCAATTTCACAAAAAAAATAATTGTATAATGAATAAAAACCAAAATTACCAATACTATTAGGGGTGACGGTATTTTTTTTTCCTTCGATATTTCAGTATAATATTTTATACCGGTATGAGTCGGTAAATATCGTTATACCTACTGGTATTTTGGTTCGATATTTTTGATATTTCGGTATTTTCAATATTATCGGTATTCCGGTATTTTAAATATTTTGGTTATACATATAATAGATTATTAGATTATAGACTATAACTATCTATAACTATTATTTATAGTTATGGTTTAATTTATTATAAAAACAATAATATATTTTTATATTATAAAATTAATATGATTTAATTTACTTCTTATTATATTAATGAAAAAAATAAGACCACCAATCCATATTTAAGTATTTTACTGATCGGTTGAAAGAGATGATCAATGATCAGTTACAATATTGCCAGCACAACTGAACACACGTTCGCTTGGAACACTGGAACACTGGTACCCTGTATGCATAAATATTTTTTACCAAGAATGGCCAAAGTTGGAAATTCATTTTAATACACCTTCCACCACTTTAAAGGGTCTGAATCTAAACTTATAGGATCCATGTTCAGATATTTATTTAAGCCGAGCAAGTTTAGATCAAGATGTGGGCTGCCGTTGACTGCTGAAACTTCCGTTAACAGAAATGCTGCCAAACCTATAAAAAAGATTATAATATTTTATATTATATAGGTATAATATAATAAGTGAATATGAATGCATAAAATAAAAACATAACACTAATATCGACATTATCCAAATGTTGACATTACCCATAACCTATACATAAATAAGTATATACATTTTTATAAGAATTTAAGTTTACTTTTTTTTTTTTAACTTCAGTTTTTTTACATTATTGGTGTCCAATAGTGTCCATTTCTAATTTTATATGATTTACAACATATTGCTGAGAATCAAATAAATCTGGATTTATATCTAGGATCCAACATAGTCATAGCTTGTAACTTTAATTTTTGAGAGGAGTAGTTGTATCGCTTTGTAAGTGGAATAAGAATTTCTTTTTTAATATGAAAACTAATATGTTCAAATACTGTTGATACCGAATGTAAATTATTTTGAGTTTCTTCTTCACTAATTTCCACAGTCTCAAAACTAGAACTTCTAGCACTAAAATCAATAGTCGAGATGTCACATTTTGTTTCTTCAGAAAAAAGGTCTACACGATATTCAGCTTCTTGAGTTACTTGACTTAACCTACAGGTGAATGAAGTGGAATCCGAACGTAGTAAAATTCCAAGCGAGAATATACAGGCCAAAGTCTTGAAGCAGTTACTACCTTTTCAGCTGACATATGTCCACCAAGTTGTTGAAGAGGCTTTAAAATTGTATATATTAAATTTAAAATTTCAAGTTCTCATTATTTGGAAGCAGTAGTAGAGTCTTAGAATTTGATCTAAATGATAATTTTTAACTGAGTTAATTTAAGTTAATGGAAAACATTTTAAAAATTTTTCACTGCATTTTTTTCTAGTAACACAAGCACTTTGTTGTTATCATTTGCCGTGTAACTGCCGTAACTTATTAGTTTATCACCCGTATACCACCTTAAACAGTTTAGGTGTTACCTAGCTACGGGGCATGTAACCAACACTTAACAAGCCCGTAAATTTGAATTGCACTGTCAAAAGTTAAGTAACTGGTAGTTAGGTATTACTTAAATAGGTAACCCTTAAAATTACATTATTCTTCCATGATATTTTATGTTATCAGCTGAGTTATCACTTATCGGTGTTTCGTTTTTATATTCGTTTGAATCTTCATTTTTAAATTGTCATTAACAAACATACGTTAACATTGAATCAATAGACATAGCTATATTAGTTCAATTAGGTAAGCATATTATAATTAAAAATGAAAAGTACTAAAAGAGATAGAGGTCCTAATTGGCATACACAAGAGAAAGAAATATTTTTCCACTGTGTAGCTAGAGTGAAACATGTTATAGAAGATTCAAAAAAAGATTTTAATTCAAACCTAAAAAAACACGAAGCTTGGGAAAAAGTAACCAATGAGTTTAATTTACATGCTCAAGTCCAAAAGGTAGGTCCTAATGTTTACTTAACATGTAAAAACCGGTATGTTTAGGTAGTTATTTTACAAAATATACCAGCATGATTTTGTTGTTAATATTTTTATAACTCATGCTTTCAGAGAGAGGTTAAGAATTTAAAACATATTTGGGAATCAGAAAAAGCCAAATCTAAGAAAACATTCACTTCTGAAAGATATAACAGATTGAAAACTGGAGGAGGTTCATATGAAACAACAGCTGATAAAATTCAAAGTCCCGAGGTGGAGGAACTTATTGGAAAACCTTATATTGTAGAGTGGAAAAATAATTATAACAGTGATGGTGTGGCATTTGAAAAATCAAAAACCAGTAAGCTATAATTTGTTTTTTAAATACATTTATTAACATTTTATTAAACTTTGATGTTATTATAGACAGTTCAAATATTATAGACAGTTCAATTAATATAGTTCATTTGGGAATTATCAATTCTGAGACACCAATACAGATTTCCGGTACCTATTGGTTATTGGATTGATCGTATTATGTAAAGTTAAGTTATTAGATAAGTTTATTATATATTTGTTTAGATGAATCATTTACTGAAACAGATTTTAGTGAGCCGAAACCAACTATTATAATAGATTTAACTAATACTCCAGTTAATGAAAGCTATATAAAACCAGTACAACCAGGTTTGTGAACTATCCTAATTTATGTAATTTACTAACTTAATTTACTTTCTGTCATCTATACTAGCCAATAGGTATAGTTAATTTTGTGTTAATTTAAACGAAACTATTTTGTTTTTAGAAAAAAGAAACCATATTGAAAAAATCTCAAGCAAATCCACCAAAAAGATGGTATCCTGAAAGAATGTGAGCTTAGAGTAAAAAATCAAAAAATGGCAATTGAATCAGAAGAAAGAATGAATAAGTTACAATTAATAATAAAAAAAAAATAAAACATATTTAAAAAAAGATGATATACAAATATACGATACAATGGAATAAAAATATTATTGATTTTGCATAATATAAAATATAAGTTATTATTGGGGTACAGATTTTTAGGTTTTTAGATATTATTACTGAATGTGCAGTTTTATCACAAGAGTATTTACAGTTAACAATGTAAATTTGAAATAATTGTAGTAATTACAATTGTTTTTTCATTAACAAAGTTTAATGTTTACAAGAAAAAGTTACAAATAATTACTAACTAGACAACTATAATACCTAGCTTATGGTTTTTATGGAGAATATTAGGATCACATTTCAGCTTTAAATTATCCTAAAAATCCGGGCTCTAATTTTTACAAAAGACCTTGATTAATGTGGTAATTTAATTATTAAAGGTATACAGTATACTAGCAGATTAGTTAATTAATATAAAACAAATTAATAATGTTCAAAATAGATTTAATTATTGTATACACATTGTTATCTTACATTTCTTAATTTTAAACTATGTAAACTATCTAGATTTTAAATCAGAAACTTATGATACAGTCTGTAGTAGCTAAGCGTTTTGAGGAAGATAAATTGTTCAAGTTACAATGCGAAAAACTTGCTTTGGAAATTAAAAAAATTAAAGAAAATACTATTTAAATTTATATATTTTGTTTTTTATGCTTATTATTCTTATTTAGTTAAGTTAAAATGCTTGTAATATCTATTACACATACCTGAGTAAATTTCTGTTTTTGTTACTTTTATTAATCAGTTGACTTGTTCTGTTTGTTTATTATACTTTTTTTTAAAATTAAAATTCCTTAATACCTATACTTATTTATTAAATATATAATATAAATATATATATATAATCATGTATAATAATGTGTTATTTAAATTGGGTTAAGTTTTTGTTACTTTTATAAAGAAATAAAAACCATGGAAATACCATGAATAAATATTCTAATTTCTGTTCTTTTTTTTTTTATAAATGTCTTAAAAGGTCCTAGTACACTGTGGTAAATTTCCCCAGCAACTTCACCATCTTCTTCTTCTAGGTCTTCCTCTTCTTCATCACTGTCTGTATTATATTGATTATATTTTCGAGAAATGTTGTGAAGTAATGCACAAGAGAGAAGAATATTTACAGTTGTACCAGGTTCATTAGCAAGACATCTTCTTAGACAAGGACATTTTCTTTTCCATATTCCAAATGTTCTTTCTATTATATTCCTTGTTCTAAGAAAAGTATTTGTTTGCATGACTTCCACTTAATATAAAGCTATCATGGTAACTGCCTGGTCATCTTACAACTAAATCTAAAAATTCCATTGATGGTCCACAAACAGCCTAGTATACAGACATACAGTAGGTATCAAAAATAACTTTAAAATAAATAATTACTAATACTTTCTCTGTGATTGGGTTTAAAACCACTATTTGATAACTGATAACTAATTAATGCATACCTGAACGTTTAAGGAAAAATAGCATTTTCTGTTTCTGAATACTTCTGAATCCAGAACCTTCAGGATTTTGTATATTTATGTGCGTACAATCTATGCATCCATCCAATTCCAGGCATCTTGTACATTTGATAAAATTTATCTTTTATAATATTCCCTTCATCTACATTACTAGGGAAATGTACATGATTTTTTAATTTACTTGCCAACATTTTAGATATATTTTTAATTATTTTTGATACAGTTCCTTGGTCGATTCATCTTAAGTCCCCATTTACAATCTAAAAATGAAATTAACGAAACTTATTTTACAAACAACTGAATGAGACTTGAAATTGGTCCCTACTTGAAAGTTTGAAGATGTGTAAAAACGTAGTGTTGTTAGGAGTTGAATAATGGGTGGGATGGGCAAATCACGATTATTATTGTGATGAATAGTAATTAATGGCATAATAATATCCAAAACTACTTCATTAGAGAACCTAAATTAAAAAATATATTTAAAAATACATTAAATTTGTGTTTAATGTACCTACATTTGTAAAGTTGAATCTATTAAAAAGTATTTATTTCACCGTATAATTATTATAATGTAAAATATTTACAGAATACGTTTTTGGAATACGTGTAACAGTATCATACCGCTCTCGTTCTTTCTTTTATTACTCTGACAATAGTAGATCATTTTTTTCCGTTTTATGTTTAAACAGTAAGATAATAAGTGCGAGTGTATACCGGTGCGTTTTTGAGTCAGTCTGCTCAAAACTACTACAGTCATAGCAGTTTTTTTCGATTTTTGATTAACAAGCGGCTGCCGTGCACTTCTTACCGTCTAGTCTTAGTACGTAAGTTTATTTTGAATTTTATCGGCACAACGGTTACACCGACTGTGCTATCTCGTCGTCCTATAATCTTAATTACTTTTGCCGATAAGGTTCGCGCTGCACCGCACATGGTATATACATCGCGTGTGTATTGACTAACACTTCTCGGTCTTATATACACTATGTGACAAGTAGTTATAATTTTTGTCAGTATGGGTAAACCAATTACTCCTAATAATACTACTACTACTTCAAATAAAGTTATCACAAGGTCTACTTCGTCCATACCTCCTTCAAATAGTGACATTATTGCGGCTCTTGATAAACTTCGTGGTGAAGTTTTATCTGCAAATAAAAATATTTCGTCCACTCAAACCTTGCAATTTGAGGAATTGAAAAATGACCTAAAGCAACTATCTTTGCAAATTGTTGAATTAAAAGCTGAAAATACCACCTTACGCAGTGAACTAAATATTCTTAAATCTAAAGCTACGTCTTTGGAGGATGCTGGTTCACCTAGCCAAAGCTCCCATGTTATCTCCCAGGTATTGCAGGAAAGCTTTGAGCGTCAAAAATGCTCTTTAGATACAATTATTTATGGTATACCTGAGTCCTCTTCGGTTTCACCAGCCCAGCCCAGCGGATTTCGGATGACAATTCATCCATTCGCCATTTGCACAAACCTAATAATATAGTTATTCCGGATAACTCTAAAGTTATTCGTCTTGGTAAAGTTGTTGCTGGAAAATCTCGTCCAATCAAACTGTTGTGTGGTAGCAGTGAGTCCTTTAGTAAATTGATATCCGACTTTAGAGATTCGGCGAAAAATGGTGTTCAATTTCCTAGGGGTTTCCGTATAGTCACTGATAAAACATTGATGCAGCGTACTCTGCTCCGGTCCTGTCACGCTGAGCTTGAAAATCGTAAGTTAAATGGTGAAACAAATCTTGAGATTTCTTACGTCAATGGTGCACCTCAAGTACGTGTTGCCAAATCAAAAAACATTGGATTCCATCATCACGCAGGTCATCGTTAACCAAGTCAGTTAGTGGTCAGCCAGTTCGTGAATTGTATCAAAATTGTCGTGGTCTCCGATCCAAATTAGTAAATCTTAGATGTAATGCTGCTGCGCTGGACCACATTTTTATTATTTTATCTGAAACATGGCTAACTAATGGTATTTTTGATAATGAACTTGGCTTATATAATTAAAATATTTTTAGATGTGATAGATCCTCTCTTACTAGCAATTGATCTCTCGGGGGAGGTGTATTTATTGGCGTTCGAAAGGATATCCCTTCTTCTCTTATAACCGTCTCAGAATTAAATGTTGAACAAATTTTTGTTAGTTTTTCCTTTAATAAAATTAACTTCCTAATAAGTTGTGTGTATATCCCTCCTCAATCCCCATTCAATGTCTATCAATCGCATATTAACTGTGTTGAACACGTTCTTAATCTTTACTCTAATCATAAATATTTGTTCTGTGGCGATTATAACTTACCTGAAGTCTTATGGGATAATGATGACTCTGTATTAATTTTCTCATCCTCCCATTGTCGTGCTCCCTGTATCGCTGAGTTTTTTGCCTCTAATTGTTTTTTTCAAAATAACAGCAACCTTAATAAGCATGGATCCTTATTAGACTTAGTATTGAATAATATTGATTCTCTTTCAGTCACTGAATCTTTAGATTCGTTAGTGACACCTGATCCCTTCCACCCTCCTCTATCTATAAGTTTTTATAATAACATCCATGTTCCTGGTATCAATAGCTCTCATTCCTTCTTCGACTTTGATAATGCAGACTATATTAATATATATAATTTTATTTCTAATTTTGATTGGCCTTCTACTTTATCTGCTATCAGTCTTGATTCAGGTTTTAGTACCTTGTACGATGCTTTTCACCAGTCTGTACTACGTTTTGTCCCAATACGCCACTTTAAGCAGTCTACCTTCCCTGTCTGGTTCACGAGTGAGTTAAAACAAGTTTAATTTATGAAGAAAAAGGCTCGTGCAAAATTTAAATCCACTTTTAACCCTGACGATTACAGACACTTTTCACTTCTTAGGGTCCGTTATAGTACGTATCGAAAAAATTGTATCTTGAATTTGTTGATCGAACTGAACTATCAATTAATGCCAATCCTTCCAATTTTTGGAAGTTTATAAAGAGGCAACGCTACAATTCTGATATTCCTAAAACACTAACGCTTAATGGTGCATCCAGTTCTAATGAACAGGATGCAGCTGACATGTTCACCTCATACTTTAAATCTGTATACTCATGTGAAGTCGTCAATGATGATGTGAATGATCTTATGATTCAATCTTTTGACCTACCTAATAATGCATACTTCACTGTTGATGACGTTTTTCATAGTCATTCTACGTTGTCTGGTACTAAAAATGTAGGTCATGATGGTCTCCTTAGCGTTTTTATATTTCAGTTGCGTTCTATTATAGCTTATCCTCTATTTTTGCTGTTCAGACGTTCTCTTGATGAGGGTATTTTTCCCTCAATTCTTAAACTCAGTTCTGTCATGCCAGTACATAAATCAGGTATCAAATCCGATATATCTAATTATAGACATATATCTATTCAGTCTCACCTATCAAAACTATTTGAATCTTTGGTTTTAAACAGTATTAAACCATCAGTAAATAATATTCTTATTGAAGCTCAACATGGGTTTCGTCCGGGAAGATCAACTACTACATGCAACTTAGTTTTTCCAATTTTGTATTTGAGCCTTTTAAAAAACGGTCTCAAGTTGATGTAGTTTATACTGACTTAGCCAAAGTGTTTGACACTGTTAATCATAGAGTCTTACTGTGTCAGCTTTTGTGTTTCGCAGATGATATGAAGCTCTTTATCGAAATCAACTCAGCTGCTGATTGTGCGAATCTCCAAAGTAGCCTTGATTGTTTTGTTAATTGATGTTTTAAAATAGGCCTTAAAGCCAATGCTTCAAAATGCCGAGTCATGACGTCTGCTCGTTCCCGTTCTACTATCCATTTGACTACAATATCTCTGGTTTGACAATTGAACGCGTTGATAATCTAATCGACCTGGGTTTTAAACTAACTGGAAACCTTAGCCCAAGTCCTCTTATTGCGATGATTACTAGTAGAGCATTTAAAGTTTTAGGGTTCATTATGCGTCTATCTAAAGACTTTAAATTGTCAAAATCATTAAAATCATTATATTGTGCTTTAGTTCGTCCTATTTTAGAGTACGGGTTGGTTGTCTGGGATCCGTACACTGTCTCTGATATTAATCAACTCGAACGTGTTCAACATAGATTTTTGAGATTTTGATGTTTTGTGTTAGGCATTCCCCACTTAGCTCACGACTATACCAATATCGCAAGCGTACTTGGCCTGCCTACTCTTGCTGAACGAAGAAGAACTTTAAATATAAAATTTATTCGTGGTCTAATTACTAACCATATTGATTCCCCTTGCTTGTTTTCCCAAGTTAACTTCAAAGTCCCTTCGCATGTATCTCGTTCTCATATGACCTTCCATATTCCAAACGCCAAGACAAATTATTTGCAAAATGAGCCTTTAAGACGAATTATGTCACTTGCCAATGAGGACCCCTTTTTTGATGATAATTTGTTCTAATGTTCTTAAACACTGTTAATAACTCTTAAGTTTAATATATGCGTTTTAATTGCTTACTCAATAACTGTTAAATAAATTGTAATTCTGTTATTTACATATAACATTTTATATTTCTCAATTTTCTACTATTCTAATACATTGTACGGTACTTTAATGTCATAAAGGCAACCCGTATATTTTGTAATAAATAATAAATAAATAAAAATAATAAATAAAGAAGTTCAATAAATAGTTTCTATAACAGATAACTACCTGTATATTTTGTAAAGTTGGAGATCAGAAAAGAATTCTACAGGGTTTTCTTGATCTCTACGTACCTTTTAGGTGTATCATATTCATTGGCAAACTGCACAAATTCAGTTAGTTCAAATATATCATCCATATTAAGTTAGTATTGAAAAAAAAACTTAAATCGATACACAGTAGAACAAAAACTTTGTGAAGAATTTTAACAAATTGATTCCATTATCATTTTTATGTTGAAATGATTTAGAAAAAATCATAGTTTCCGGGCCCGTTAAGGGTGGTCTATCAACCACTTAACTTTAAGAGAAACCTTAAGTGACAGCTATCCTGTGCAATGTAATTTTAAGGGACTGTGCTTAGGTGAAACTTACATTAATTTTAAGTAACACTTAAATGACTGTGCATACGGGCCATTATTATTTATGAAAACTTATTGTAGACCACGAAAGTAAAATTTAAGTTTACCTATTAATTTTTATCATTAAATTCAAAATTCAATATTACTTTGATTATATCAATGATTTTCTTTATTTTGTACTTTGTATAACATGTATTTAAAATATGTTTTATGTTTTTGGATTAAGTGTTACAAGTGGGTCAATGTGTAGTTAATGGATTATATTCAACTTGAATTTAATGATATAATATCATTGTATAAGAAAAACAATTCTGAATGGAGACGTTTTGTCAGTCAGGATATTTTATATTGTTGTTATCTATTATAGCCTGTAAGTTGAATAAATATTATCTATAATATATATAAAAATGGAGCGTGAAAAATGTTGTTACCTCATCAATCGATAACGACTGGTCCGATTTGGTTCGATTTATTTTTAAGATGTTCGTAATTGCCATGATAAGTTTTTTACGAAAGAAAATTTTAGGAAAATCCACCGAAAAATTAGATAATCTGGATTTAAAATATAGTGGCACCACAGTGTATAATATATTGGTTGATCTGGCATGTTTGTTGATTTGTATTATTATTTTTCGTCAGTTTAAAATTAATTTGTGTGTATTGATTATACCTCTGGGAAGAAGACAGGCTAATTAAAAAATGGTTTAATTTGGTTTTTTTTATTTATCTGATATTAGCAAGGTTAGATTAGAATTTTGTATTAATTGATTAAAATATCCACCATAGAAATAGTGGTAGTATAGTAGTGTAATTTAATATGTTGATGTATTTAGTATTAATTACTTTTGAAACAATTATAGGTATATTAAGCTCAATCGAAAAAGCATCATTTGTAATTCATATGTTTATACTGAATGATGTTTAAAGTATAGTAAAAATTCTGAATAATCAACAACAGAAAAATACAGAAACATTGTGTAATACCGCTAATTTGATAAACGGAGTTATCACAACCTTTGAAAAAATAGATCTTGTGAATATTTTTCAATATTATGGCAACAAATTTAAGTATTTTCAACGATAATGATATATCACTAAATGTTCCCTCTAAAGGTTGGTATAAAATTAGTAACTCATATCATCAGGAAAATAATTTAAGTTGTATTTATAATATAAAAAAAATTATTTACTTATTTTATTTTGTTGTTTTATTTTTATTAATTATATGTATTAGGTTCTAAACGTACAAGAAAACAGCCACTTTGTGGTGTTAGAGAAAACTGGAGATGAAATGAAGGAGAGTGTAACATCGAAGCAGACGAAGAGTACTGGCGAAGAATTGGTTGAGAACATCAATGAAGCAAGATAGATTTTCAAATTTAGCCACTTTAAATATTGAGAGAGATATTATGTCCAATAATATAAATAATAATGAAATACTGGAAAAATATAATAAAATAAAAAATCAACGAATGTAGAATACTAATATCAGAATTATTATAATAATTATTTGTAATTATTTTTTGATTATAACTAAATGGATAATATAATATAATATTTCTAACAGAAGCAAAGAAATTTGTTTCGGGCAATAGCCCCACCAGAATTTTTACCTTAGTTGCGCCTATGCATAGAATACGACAAACTTTAAAACTTGGTATAACTTTGATACTTTAGAGTTAAATCATACAATTACGTGCAAACAGCACGGTGTCCGCGATCTACCGCAGGTAAATTGCCTACATTATAATGTACTGCTGCCAAACAGAATTTTTATACTGGGCAACGGAAAATATAAGATAAATTTTGAACACCATACACCGAATATTAAATTACGAATTGAAAAAAAGTTTGAGTCATATAAAGTTGGTGCATTTAACCGGCAACGAAGTACACGGGATCAGCTAGTTATATTATAATTATTATTTATTCGTTTCTATGGTGATATACAAAGCATTAGAAATTAAAATTCCGTTTTTAGCGGTTTCCCGTAATTTGTCGATCGTTTTTCCAGTGGCATTAAATAAATTTTGATAAATTCGAAAAATTACCCGTTTAAAGTACATTCATAATCTAATTTGATAAAAGGTAAGGTATTATAATATGTTGAAATCACTCTTTCTGGTAGAAACTTTGTATACAATTAAAAATAAAAATAAACACCATTGATAAACCACTAGCTCCCTCGCTCAACTCAGAATCTAAAATGATCTACGTATAAGAGTATAGCTCAAAATTAGACAACTATACTAAAATCATGTATTATAGGTACTGTTATTGTTAATTAGGCAGTTATGGGCTATGGAGTATATTACACTACGAAATATTAATTTAAGACATTAAAAATATGTAGTATGTGCCTTTAAAAAGTCAAATGCCGATAAACGTATTTTATTGATTCCTCTTCACTTTGTTTCATTACACTACCTGTAATAGTTTATTATATTCATAAATTAAAATTATATAATTATAATATATGATAATTACATCTATTGGCACATGAAGAGTTTTAAAACACATATTTATATTAGAATTTTTTTTCTGACAATCCATCAAAATAATACTTTCTATACATTGAGTGGGTGCCTATGTGCGCCAATTAACGACATTTGAGTAATTACCTAGATACTAATTTCGTAACTATAGAGTACATTATAAAATACTTGCTTGTGGGCAGGAACTTTAATCATCAAGTTATTTGTTTTTATAACAATCGTAAAATACGCCTAAATACGTTAATACTGTATTAAATCAAAAGATACGATACTGAATTAACGTACAATTCAAAAGTTTGATATACTTTTTTGTACATTGTAATCCCAACAAAAACACTACGTCAACTCCGTGTAAAAAGAAAACGATGGGAAAAAAAATATTAAAATTAATATATTAATTCATCAGCATATTATTTAATTTGTAAAAATGGACACAGCTGTCCAATTCTAATACTATATGTCTATATGCAATCTTACATTTATAAATAAAATTTTTTTAATACTATTTTAAGAACTATTACCGTTAGTATAATCATTCTAAGAACTAAAAATCTACTTGTTTGAATTTTGAATATGGTAGGTGCATCAATATTATCAAATAAAATGATCCACTAAATATATTTACAAAAAAAATAAAAGAGAGATATCCTTTAAATAACTGTAATTAGTATAACCACAGGGCTCTGTTTAAGTAGTATAAGATTGACTTGTAAATTCGTGATGAAATGAAAAAAGGGGTTAATTGGGTCATCGTAATGGATGTATTAAATTTGAATTCGATGATGTAAAATTAATGTATAGAAAAAAAGATTCTAATCAATCTAGCTATACTATTATCAAGTAATTAACTACTAAAAACTAAGAATATTTATTATTTCATTACTAACGAAAATTTAGTATGCAACTGTACACTGTATAATTGCTTGTATTAAACCTGAATGCAATGATATAATATTATTGTAAAAGAAAAACGATTCTGAGTGGTTATGGTTTGTCAGCAGGGGCAGTCCGGCCAGGTGGGACGCCGGGGCATTTGAAATTTAGAACATTTGACGATAAATTTATTTTTAAATACGAAACAGTTAAACAAATTCTGGTGTTAGTTGGTACAATGCTACAATGAGTTGTAAAACCATAAGTTTATAATAATAATAATCGAGAATGTTAGGTATGTTGTACACAGTATAGTGTATTATAATTCTTTAAGCAACAATTTAAAAAGTCAGTTTTATCCAGAAAAATGTTTAAACACTTTATCTGATTTGGTTGGTTCATCGACCGCCAGACAGTTATTGCTAAACTACAATTATTGAAGCATATGCAAATATTTATGAAAATATTGTAGATTTGTTGAAAAAGAGAACAGATAACATTTATATAAAGTTTATATTAAAAGTAATGACTATAATAACGAGACGATTCTGAAACTGATGAAGATGATTTTGATTTAACTAGAGTATGAATTGTGACAATGAATCAAAGGATAAAAACAATAGTAAAGAAACATCAAAAATATCAAAATGATTATACATTTATGATTCTTATAAAATGTATAACATTATAACCTATTGGCTATTGTATATTTATAATTTATAGCCGAAAACGTAGGTTTTCGTAAAACGTAAGATTTCGTTTAGGTATAGTAGAAATAATGAAACAATTTGTTTTGTCTTAAATTACCATAAAATGTGAATTTCGAACCAATAAGACCATACGTGATATTTTGAAAGTTTAATATGATAGAAATTATGTAATTGGAAAGATAGAGCAAAACTTCGTGGCTTCAGTGTTAAATGGCGTAGGTCTTGCGTATTCGTCCGCTTAAGATGATGATCTCGTGTGCTCTGGAGGTCGCGTGTGGCGCGCTGCGTCGTTTTATACAACCGGTCTCCTCCCCTCTTAAGTCATCGCTGCGCAGCATTCGGTGCGCTTGCTGCCTGGCGCTGTGGTTCAATCATTCGTACGCTTTTTTCGTGATTGCAATGAAACTTGCGTGTTGACTATTGCCGTACGTTATTGTTGAGGTAAGCACACATCATTGTGCTTGATTGTGCCTGTATTTTATTCTGATAGCTGCATAACTTTTATTCTCGATGGTGTGCCAGTTGATGAGTGATTACTTCTGACGATTCGTTGGTCGATATGGGCTCGCTTGAATGGTGCTCGATGTAAGGTTCGTGTTCTTGTACCTATGCAATGCTTATAGCGAATGAAGCAATAATAAGTCATTGAGTTTGCAATTTGACATTCTTGATTCTTTGCACTTGGTCCATGTGCATATTTTCTTATTCAATAATATATTAATTTTTATATATTATGTGTCTTCGACTTGACTTATTCGTGCGTGTTTAATTCGTGGTTCATTGGTTGGAATGAGCATGTCTGAATAGTGAATAGCGATTGAGTTTGGGTGTAACGAGATATGTGACGTGTAGGGTAGTTATATTTGAGTAGGTTCATAAGTTTAGTATTTTGTTATTTGAATAATTTACTTATTTTTGCCGTTGGCATCCGTGTATTAATTTTATTGCGTTTAGTATGAAATGCCGGGTGATTCGGATGTGTGTGTTGTCTTAATGTTCTTGTTGTAGACGATTGCATCATATGGTGTATGCTCGTATCATTTCTTTGATATTGGCGATGAGATGGTGTCTATAGTGTAATTAGTTTTTATTACTTTGTTATTAAGTATACAACTGATAATTCCATCATTCGGTGTTTCGGCGGATGCCCGGTACCATAATCGTTGTTTTTTTATAGATTTAATTCTGACGGTCTTAATAATTTTCTTAGTCTGATAGTATTGTATGTTACCCTATGCGGAAGTCACTAATTTTTTGGTGGCCGTGCATTAGATATTGCGTTCTGTTTATCTGCTTCCGTGTGTGATTATTGCTCTTGGGTGTTATCTTTTGATGTGCTGCGGTATGATGCAATGGCATTACTTCTGGGTGGTCTGAGTTTATAATGATTTAAGTTAAGTAAATAATTTATTTTATTATTTTAAATTGCGTTTCTAATTTTCTATACCGGTGTATGATCGTTATTGGTTCCAAATCATTTTATGTATTTATTAATATATTAGGTAGAAATATAATATATTACAATATTCTTAATCTACGGCCATGCTTACATTCATAATGTTTAGCGAACTATACATGATCTCGTTTGAACTTGTTTACACTAATATACACTATCAATTAATATTAGAACGTAAATATGAAAAAAATTCGTAATTTTTAAGAAAATTTAACGACGTTAAGATAAATGTGGATTGAATTTATAATGATGCTTTTTTTGTCAGTGCATATAATATAACCTACTAAGTACTAACATGCAGTGTTGTGCTTAGATAAAAAAAAATTATCTAGATATAGATAAGTATCTGAATTTAAAATTATCTAGATATAGATAAATACTGTAAAAATTGAATTTATCTAGACATAGATAGATAAAATAATTTTTATCTAGATATTTATATAAGGTATTATATCAAAATTTAAATTTATACTAATAATTGAAAATTAAAATAAATTTGTATTTTTATTACAATATTTACATAATTAGACAATACACGGGCTTGGAACCAAAGAGTCTTATGTGGCAATATCAAAATTGTTCAGTAGACCGTTTTTAAGATGCAAAAATTAAAATAACGTATTTTTGCCCAAGCGATTTTGAAATATTTGGCATCAAAAAATCCGCAAAATTCCGTGCTATCAATTTATTAATAGTTATTGCAAAAATAAATCCTTTTAAGTACTCAAAATATTGAATAACTTTAAAATTCGTAGTTTGGAAACAAAATATTCTGCTGATAGAACTTTTTGTTCCCGATTCTATTTTTTTTTCAATGAAACGTTCTATTGATAGAACATATTGATTCCAAATTAATTGATTTGTTCAAACTTAATTTTAACAATGTGTTTTTTTTTTTTGTGCATTATTGATTATAGGTACCTACTGACCTGGTCATCTAGGGTAGTTACCTTGATTCGTAATAAGTACCATCGACGTACCACGTGTGAAATGCGACAATTTTTATAAATTATAACAATGAAGTTGCACGATAATTATTGTATATTTACATATTATACTTATTTTCGATAACACTTTTTGTTTCCAATAACTATTTTGATCATAAGATAAAACTTTTTGATTTAAATATAGAACCTTTTGTTGCTGGTAACTTTTTAAATATGGGATCGATTCAATTTTTTCTAAGACTAAAAGACAGAGAAAAATAAATCTGGACTGAACAGATAAAAAAACTATTTTTGAATTTTTTTGATATAGAACTCTTTGATTCCAAGCCCGCGAATATTCCAAGCATGCTATAGATAAGTTGGTAACATCATATTATCCCAAACATAAAAAAAGATTCTGAATAATGCAAAAAAAAAGTTGTTTTGTGATACGCATCTGTATTTAATGAAGTCTTTATTTTCACTCCCATCAAACATAAAATTGCGTACACTTGATGAATACTTAAGACCCAAGCTCTAATAATTGACATATCAAATTTACTTAATTTGTACTGTTGAAACTGTGGTGTTATTGTAATTCTTATTAAATAGTTATACATTTAAAGTTTAAGCCTAATAAATATTTATTAAATTATTTAGTAAATTTAAAGAAATTTTGAATATCATATAACTATATGAGTACAAAGTAACCATTTCCCTTTTTACTGGTATATTACACAATGCTATATTTCATAGTTTTACACAGAATATATGAATAATATATATATTTAAATATATTTTTATATAATATCATAATATACCTAATATTCTATAATATTCGGTTTGTGTTTACCTATGATCTGAAGTCTGAA
>NC_042495.1:26746814-26764419 GCF_005508785.2 Acyrthosiphon pisum
ACAATAACCCGCAGTATGTGACATTGAACCAAATCCTCAGTCCCGGTATAAGTGAATCCGCTGGTGGCCAGTGAATATTTATCTTGACACGATCGAGCCGGGTGTGAATCGAATGTTTTCAACCTTGATAAAAAGCTTGTATACTGAGGATATTCCGGATCCGAGTTCTCATGTACTAAACGCACTAGTGATCGACAATCGGTGGTACATTTTAATAAATTCATTGCAAATGAAACGTAGAAAAATATTTTAAATCGTAAATAATGCGTTTCAACTGTTAACGTTTAAACGTGAATAAGACGCTTCTAACCAGTGTAACCGTCTGTAAGCAACTGTCGGTTATATGGCGAAAGCTACCGGCCGTTGCAAGACATATACAGAATAATAATAATATAATTATATAAATTAAAATATTTAGGTATCTCCAGTTATCAGATAACAGCTTGTTGACCGACGTAGGCAGATCTGTGGCATATTATTGCCGTCACCAGACGCTTATCATTGCCGACACATGTCGCGCGCGATGTGTATATTGCGAGCGTTAATATTATAAAATGTATTATGTCCCAGCGCCACTTCCAGTAACACTACAACCGCTTAACGTGAAACTAGTGCATTTAATTCCTACGGTGAAAATATGACGGGAAAAATTCAAAAAATCATCTCAGAGGCTTGCAGTGAACGCGGGGGCCAAAATATGCAACGCTTGACGATCGTGCCACCACCTAACGATTTAATCGACTGCTCAAGCTTTGTCATTGACTTTTCGGGTCGCAAATCCATCAACATTGGACTTGACGCCTCAGACGTTTTCAACGTCTGCGTTCAGATTATAACGCCGTCGAGGCATGTGTGTATAACAAGTGTATTCTTACATAGAATTTTCTCACTACTACCATACATACTCCCGAATATATCCAATCCACCGGTTAGAAGTCGTGAGAGACTTTTTCTCAAAGACGAGAATTACACGCTTTCCAGAACTACATATCGCGGCGAAAGTATGCTTGTCATCGAATCGCACTTTCAACAAGGATGCCGTGTGCTGTTGAGCGAGCGCGATCTATTAAGAATACAAGAGATACGATGGGCCGTCAGCGAATCGATCTCACGAAAATCTAACGTCACACGATGCGCGTTTATGATGCAAATCGATCACATAGCTACACATTTGAGTACCAATGTTTACGTCGATAAATCGTCCACCGTAGAAGAAATTGCTACAACCACCAGTAATGTACACAGTAATCTCCACACGATGAATATATTTCCAAATAGTGAGAACAGTTTCATAAACCAGATAAAATTGATGGCCAACAAACAGCTGGCATTGTGTTGGGCGGGCAATATTCAAAATAACGGCATGGATTACGTGCCGAGTAATGACAGCGACAAAGACATTGAAGAGGTGATTACTATTATATTGCAGTATTAGATATAATATTATACATTTATAAGTAAACCTAATATATATATATATATATATATTTATACACAATTGTTCACAGATTTTTGGATTCCATGAGAACGAGGGGCCTGCGATGTACACATATTAAGATTGTCGTTGCCGTTGTTAATGGCAGCCACATGTTCGACCTCGATATTCCGGTCGCTGACCAAGGATAATAATATTAAGACGAAACACATGTATAAAGCGTTATAATATGTAATATGTACCATATGTGTGTGTGAGATCGGTAATACTATTCTCCTCACTATATCCAAATTGTGTTACATATATCATTATTATTATTATTATTGTTAAATTTGATTTGTACTTGTACCGTACCATACATATATAAATATATTATATTATCAAATATAATATTCATTATAATATATTACATTTCAGTAAAAAAACAAAAAAGACGTATTTTTTGTATTATTTCATTTATTACAAAAACATAATTACAAATATTCTATATTATAATATGTATTATTTTTGTATACATCGCATACATCCTATGGTAAAATGCCTAATTAGACCTGTGATACCTACACCACGCAACCCTGTATATTCTTCGTTCGTTGAGTGAGAGAGAGAGAGAGAAGCAATATATTACTACACCATATTATAATATTATAATATAATATAAAATAATATACTCCATATATATTGGTCGTCGAGCATAATAGGGGATGTAGCTAAATTTTCATACCCTCAATTTAGCTGTATTAGAAATTCTGATAACAGCGTTCAGATGTTCAACCTCGACATTCTTCTCACTGACCGTAGGAAAAAGGTTTATGAGAACAGGACAAGTCACGCTGTCCTATTAAGAGGAAGCACGTTCTACACATTATAATATAATGTATATACTATCCGTTTAAAACGTTATTCTGTGAAACTACTATCCATCTAGACCCAAATATATATACATATATATATGTATAAACCACTCGTACGCCCCTAGAATGGATGCTGTATACAATCGAGATACGCACTGGACCTTAAAACTAAACAGTCTGTCCCGCGACATCTACGATCTACTACACATATATTTCCTTTCCGACTTACACAGTTTATTTCGAAGTGTTGAATAAAATGGATTTTGTATTAATGTTTTTCACATTTTTAACGTGCATACTGAACATGCGTGTGGAAATAAGGTACAATGTTTAGTATTATATTATCATAAAAAAATAATAATAATTTTTTTTTTTTTTTAAATTAATTATTATCTAGCAATTCTCATCACGAAGATGAGGATGAAGACACCGACCATCCCTTCCCCAACGAACGTATGGAAATTGGAAACGGATCCGACGGAGAAGAAGAAGAAATTGAGTAATTATATTTATCATATTAGAATAAGTTTTCATAAATATGTTTATTTATTTATTTATTTATTTTTAATAGTGAAGACAGAATATGGGACACGTTAAATTTGATGGAGGTCGACTTGGCCTACTACTCGCAGATAAATTGGGGGAATCGTCATACTATGGTGACCGAATTATGGGTCGAAATAATGAAGCATTTCGAATATTGGAATTTGGAACAGACAGTAGCGCTGCTACTGTTCCGCGGTTCCAATTATATCGAGTACGTGGATTGTGACATTGAAGGTGATACAGGACAGATTTTAAAAGCTGAAAATGTTGTAAGTACTAAAATCGATATTTCTCCTATATTATTTTAAAACAAATATAAATGCTTAGGCGTACTTGGGTGCATCATCGACGTCGAGGGAGTTCAGAGACGTGGTGATGGCGTATTCGCAGGCTGAAGTCTTACTTCAGCTTAAATTCGAATACGATTTATTGTCACGAGATGAAGCTGAAATAGTGGAATTTCATGAAAAAATTGAAATGATAACCTCGGTATGGGAAATGCCCATCAATGTACCGTATGACGTTATTAGTAAATTATTTAACCCTTAACACCTATATATTTTTTTATTGTGTTACGGGTTTTATTACTCGTTCACACTAGAACCACGTATACCTTTTAAAAAATAATTCACAGAATAATATAATTTGCGTTTCTGTATACATGGCATTACAGTATATTACTGTATAAACTCTAAATAGGCATAATATTATAACGGTGTAAGATTATTGTGTTTTTCACTAAAATAAGCGAATTATTTTGCGGTATCGGCTGGTTGCGCTCAGATCCACGGTCGAGCGTGGTCAATACAATACATCTTGTCTAGTCATACGATGCACAAGACCAACACGCTTTAACCTTAATATATATATATATACATACAATATACAATATTATAATATGTATAATACTGGGACATATCGTAATACTTGAATTATTATTCTAATGACGTAGTACATTGTTCATGAATAATATTATCGACAAATATAATATAATATAATTCTATTTTTATTTAAAAAGCAAAAATGGAGTTATAATAATTATTATTATTACTTCATTTTTTATCTCTAACACGGTTAAATAATATAACTTCAGAATAACATACTCATATATCGGTGGAGAGATTTTCTATAGTTTATTCAAAATAAGAACAGTTTATTTATATTTACAATACAGCTTATTTACAGCTTAGGAATTTACAACATGGTTTATTTTCAACATATTTTCAATTAGTCTAAAAAACATTTATAGTATCAAATAGTTGATCGTTTATTTCTAATAAACTGAGAGACACAGTTTATTCACAATATATTTTACAATTCATCTAGAAAACATTTATAGTATCAAATATTTGATCGTTTACTTCCAATAAACTGAGATCTGACCCTATAGTTTCATAGATTTTGCCTAGCTATTTTTCCCCTATCCATATCTGCAAACGACGTCCACAAACTTCACACGTTTTAAAATCTTTTAATAAATCTAACAACGTTCTTTTATCCTTTACTAACACATTATTCTTTTTATTACGAGAACTCAACTGCATTTTATTTATATTTTCACGGTTGAAAATTGTTCTACAACGAGAATTACTACTAATACAGAAGTATATATCTATAGGACTGTCATTAATCGAGGTTCCTGCCACGAGGTATTCCACATTTAAATAGCTGGTGAAAATGTAGTCTTTCTCTTTATTCAATATGATTGCCATATTATACCCGAAGTGTAATATGTATACCATCTCGACATATGTATAACAAAAATAATTGGCTATTATTACATCAAATTCACAAACTGTATTAGATATCCTTAAATCTATTAAAATGGGATTATATTTAATTTTTCTTATAATTCTATCATTCCAGGTAGTATAATTCTCCATACAACCAGTACCCTCAACCCAATGTATTTTTTCTTGTCCCAGTTTAATTGAAGTATAAATATAAAACCTAGTCATAATATCAGACTTAAAAATAATTTTATCCGCATAATAGTTCGCATATTCCCATATGAATCCATCTAATAAGTTATTTAGAAATACAAACGTTTCACCTAATTCGTAATCACTAGTTGCGAAAACCGGTGAAAATGTTTCCGATCGCATATCTTGGTCGTCGTCGTCGCCGTCGTCGTCAGTAGATGTTGACAGCTCGTTAGTCTCGTCATAGGGAGTCATGGACTGTTCAATAGCTTCATCGTAGGCAATGTCGGACCCGCCTTCACCCGTATATTCTCGGTCCAAGTCATCGATTGCGTTTTCATAGTCTTCAACTGCTCGCCTCCTGACCCTAGAATGTGAATGATTAAATAGAAATAATAAAATAATATAAATTTAAAAAAATAATATAAAGTCTATACTCACAGTTCTATACCGTATATATTTATTAAATCAACCGTATTTAGCAACGGTTCGGATACTCGACGTGTGCTCTTCGATGTAGGTAATACAAACATTAATAAAGATATAAATGATATTATCGAAATCATTTTATTTTGTCGAAAACAATAATATTTATCACTGTGAATAAAAATGTTAAATACTATGAGAATGAATGATAGAGTTTAGGATTTATTTAAATCGCTTACTATGTACATATAATCGAATTTTTACATTACTCAGACGGTTTAAAAATAATATGGCTCCCCCTCCCGTCGAACATGTCCAAGGCGATAAACTCCTACTAGCCATACAACAAGGACGACCCGCTTCGACCCCAATATATACACGACCCACATGTTATATGTATATAATATATATTATATGCGAACATCAATATATTAAGAGATGGTAAATGTAACACATTACAATATAATATGTATTTAATATGTACTATTTGTTAGCGTGACACACTATATGCTATTCATTTCACCCTGTATATATCAGAGTTGTACAAACTGTATGTCAAGACTCCCATATGGAATATACAACATATGTACAACATTTGACAATATTGTAATACTTATATTATTATTATTATTATTATTATTTAGAAAGGCTAAACGTTGTTATAATAAGTGTATATTATATTATATTATATAATCTTGAAACGAATTTTATTATACAAATATTCGTGATTATGTATTTTAATTGTCTGCAAGGGTTCAACTAGACCTCGCCGGCGGTCGTGTATACCATAATACTTCTTTTAAATATAATTTTAGAGTAAATATAATTTTGACAGATAAATATCTGTATTCATATTATGAGCGTGAATATAGAGTTTTTTTCACACAAATAAGTCGCATTTGGCTGCGCATAGAAGGGATGTGAGCCACGTTGGTACCATGTGTCGTGATGGTCCGACGCTCGGACATTGTCAAGACAATGCATACCGATTAGCTGTAAGACGCGCAGGAGCCATCAAGGGTTCGTGTGCATATCAATCGATGTATTACACACAAAATAGTTCACCGCTCGTTTAAGACGTGGTCATTCGGTTCCTGTGCGTAAGGACCTCCGACACACGTGTTTGGGTCAAAATAACTCAATACAACGCGCAGGAACCGTCACCCTTATTTCGACTGTAATCTATACATGTGTCTCACATCAATCGGTGTACCCGTCCAATATTGTACACATCGAACGATGTGGGTGGGGGCGGACGTTGATAATAATTTTTGTCGGCTGACCATTGGACATCGAATATTAAATCAGTCGTATTTTTTCGCTACCACAAAACAGTCCTCGCTGCTGCCTAACACCGTCTATCAACAAGTTCTAAATCTTGCAACATATCTATTCGACTAAAGTGAGTTTTATTTAATAATTATTATTATCATTATTATATGCAGTAATTGTATTTGATTCTCGGTGGAAAATTTTTATATTTTATATAAAATTAACAGACGTTATTTTTTTTTTTTTTTAGCACTGAATTAATTCCCTCGTCAAATTCAACAACCACGTCAAGCCATCCGCAACTACACGACCTACTAAAAATTAAAGTGAGTTAATTAATTAAACAATTTTATACACAATTATATCAAACATAATTTTAATTCAATATTAATAATTGATATTTTTGTTTTAGTTCATCTCGACTCCGTAGTTCACCTGCAAACCCCGTGTCACCATCGAACTCTTTGTCAAATATCGAAAACTTTAAGTGAGTCAATTTTTACTCTAATAAAATAATAAAAATATCTATTCACGCATAGCGGTACACGTGTACAACTAACGTTTAGACAATATATTTTTTATCTAACATTTATTTTTTTTTTGTTTACAGAATGACATTTTTACAATCTTTAAAAGCACAAGTGAATTGCAAGAATCTTTCGGTCGGTGAGCTCCTCAAGGACGTTCCATACACCATACGGTCTATGAAAAATATGGACACCAAATTTGGCACTGTGGTGTCGTGTATGCTAGCAGATCCTGAAGGCGTTGGCTCAATCAATGTGTTTCTTCCGAAGGCAATCAGGATGGGTGACGTGGAAATTGAAACATACAATCTGGGTGTAGTACCGCCTGTTAGCCTCATTTACAAGGGGTTAAATAGAAGAAGTTTTATAATAGATTTCCAATGAAATCGCATTAACCTTTATTATTATTATTATTTTATTGTTTTATTATTTAAATAAAAAAATTTTAAAATATGTTATTATTTACATTTTATCTAAATCCTATAATTTTAATAATTTTTGAATCGATGCAAATCAATGATACATTATATACATTTAACAGGTTATATGGTAATCCTCGTAAATATGAGGTGGTGAAATATTTTATATTTATAAGATTTTATTATTTTATAGTCTGTTTTTTTATACGCATTTAGGAGTCGTATAATATAATTGTATACATTTAGCGTGTAGTATAATTATTCTCACGAAGATGAGATGGTTTTTTTTTTTTTTTTAAATTTAATATTATATAAGGTTTATATTATTTAAAAATGATATCAGTAAGCATTTAATAAAAATTTTATGGAGTACGAGAAAAAAAAAAAAAAAATCCGGAAACAAAAATTCAGTATATAATAATATTTTATTTAAATAACATTATAGGATTATAATTATACATATCCGTGTCAAATTTCAACAACAATATTTTTTTCCAATGAAGAGTTTCTTTAGGGGGACTGACATCCCACAAATGAAACCCGCTCGGATGAAAAGACTGCATCATCTGAAAATATGACGCGCGATTTAGTTTTTATTTAAAAAAAAAAAAAAAACTATAAGTAGCAATTTTATTTATATATATATATATATATTAAGACTCACTTAATATTTCCCCACTGTCGGGGAATTGTCCAGATATCAGGTGTAGCATAGGTAACGGCGAGCTCGAGTCTGGTGCTTTCCACGGAAATCTCTGTCCTGCATGAAACCCGAGCGAATAATTGTCGGAGGTTTTTTCGACTTTGACTACTCGTAACGTGTAATCGCACGGATCGTCCGATTCCGCGAATAAATCAGGTGACTAAAAATGAAATAAAATAAATTTTAATTTAAGTAGAGTGTTACAAAATTATAAAACTTACCACGCATCGAGTCTTGGGAACATGGTTGAAAAACGAACACTCCTCTGACGACATATTAATATATAGTTATTACACGTTCGTATATGATTATATCCAAACACTGACTAGAGAGCTAGTCGTCAGAACATCGTATGTAGACATATAAATCCTCGCCTCACTCCGTTCACTTCTTATCACAGCGCGGATGAGCGGTGTTTTTTTCAAAAATAATAATAAGGTTGTCAAGACCTCGGTATATAATATCGGATAAGTATGTATGAAGATAAGGGTGAGTATAAGATAAGATAAGATAAGGATGAGAATATAAAGATGAGATAAAATATGATAAGAATGAGAAGATTAGGTTGCGATACTAAAATAATAATAATAATTTAAAAAAACGAGATTAAATATAAAAACGGTGTTAATATAATATTTTAGCATCGTACACTCACATATTTTTATATACAGCGGTTGTATTTCTCGATTATACAATATATATATATATTTTATCAGGTTATATAAGTATGCAGCAGACACATTTCACGATTATACAATTTATACAGATATTTTAATAGATTATAAATATATAATATAATAATATATATATTATATATACAGATATAAGATCATTTAATAATAATAATAATAATAACAATTTAGTAATTCGCGAGGTAATGGCCGTGTGCATACGTAGAAATGTTATCTGGTAGCACATATCGCTTATCATCAGCCCTGTTTAAAACTAGTTTCATAGATCTAATTGTGCGTAACTCGTGCTTAAACGAGCGTATAGAGACATTTTCCCTATACGGCGTGAATGGCATGTAGCTGTAAACGTGGGATGGAGGCGCGACCACCGCGGCTGTCGTGGAATGGGTTGCAGAGGTTGAGGCGTTCCGATGAATTTGTGCGACAGCTTTCAGCGCGGAGTCGGCAGCGATCATTTTTCCCATACTAGCGTCGAATTCGTCGTCGCACTCGTCGGATTCCGCATCGTTGTCCACGTCGGCGAATAAGCATCGCTTATGTTCGGCGAAAGTGAGGTGATTTCTAATAACGTGTCTCATGACACCCTTTGCGCGAATTGTGACCTCCTGTTCCACGTCGTATGCATAAGACTTGGCCCGTAAAGCTACAAATTCGTAGACCGTCCTGGAGTCACACTCAAATTTAAAAAGTCCCGGAATGCGCTTCCGAGCAGCTGTATAGCACTTGTGATCGTGTGCGAAATTCGAGGTGTCCATAAACCGCATCAAATTAGGATTTTTTATCAGGTCACCGAAGAAATCGTTCGTCGTGACTCGGTAGAATAGTGAATCTAAAACATGTAATAATAATAATAATAATAATAATATTATATAAAAACTGCATGAGTCTGCACGAGTTTTATATAGACGTACCAGTATCGGTATAGAGCAGCTCGATCTTATCTCCGTAATGTCGTTTCATTACATCGTAATGGAATCCGTACATTAAAACTTTGCTCAGTTCTAGTACAGAAAACCCTATGTATATCGGCTTACAAAAATCCACTTCTTTATTATGTTGCGTGACCACCGAGAGATTTTCATTATACGTCGTGCAGTACTTGAACGTTGGACGGTTTATGAGCTTTCGCATCCTGCGCGGGCACGATACAAGTTCCAAATTGAATCGTAAGCGCATATTCTCAAAAGTTTTTCCTGTATACATACAGTGTTATCATGAAGTAAAGTTTCAGCTGATTAAAGCTTGGTAAAATTATAAAAAAATTTATAATAATAACATACCGTACACTGAATTGTTTAAATCCTTAAAAAATTTTTCTTCGAATTTGTTTTTTGCCTGCCTGCGTAATTCAGTGTTGAGATTTATGTACGGGGCCAGCCATGGAGATTGGCGGAACTCTAACACTCTGTGCGTCTGTGGAATGTGCGAAAAAGTTGTAAGATACAAATACATAAAATAACAATTATATTATCAATAATCACTTTTTCGACTACGACGCCATGAGCCATGGCCTGTTTTAAATTCATATAATGAACCACGTAGCGTTCTTTCCGCAGAAATGTGACCATCAACTTTCGGACAGTCGACCCGTGCGGGATGCTGGCGTGAGGCAAGAACGGCATATCGTTGTGGGCGTCGTGCAGATCCTGAGGGTATATAATATCCACCTCGTAAAATCTACCCACATCGTCCGTCGCGCGCATCCACTCTAACTGAGCCAGCGCGACCTCTGGATTTCCCGCGTACCATACGAAATCCCCAATCGGCATATACTGGCACATCGCGTACCCGTACAAATTGTTTGCTAAATAAATACGGTAAAAACACAGATTAATATACGCGCACATATATTTTATATTTTATAATTACCATCTAAGTATATGAGTGACGTGTTGGGTTCTTCCGCATTGTATCCGGGCGTCTCGGGATTGTTGGCACGCGCGTGACGCTTGCTGGCCTGCACCAGGCCGCCGCGCGTACCGGACTCTATGAACAGAACTTTTTCAAAGTCGGTCAAAAGTTCAAGTTGAACTTTTGTAAGTTTCAACATACAGTCAAAGCTGAATCCGGGCGACGTGTAGTAGTGCGCGGGGTCCAGGTGATATGTGGCCATACATATATCTCTGAAATTTTCGAACACATCGGCGCTTAACAACACATCGACTTTAAGGTACAGATCGCTATAAGCGCCAAGCGTTGTACAGCCGAAATGATTCCAAACTCTGGTCGCATGATCGTAATCCTCGTCGCTCACGTGCATCTCCGTCAACGCGCTGTAGAACTGGAACTTGTCTGGTAACGATGGTACTTGCAATTTATCCCACGAATCCGTATATTCGTAAGGATAAACACCTTTCCGCGTGACCAACTCCATCTCCGACGGGGTAAAAAATTTAGCGACTTCACGAAACTTATCAAAATTCGCGGAGACGAGGTTCTCCGCCAAGTGCGCCAAGCTCGACGCCATGAATCGACACGTGTCTACAAACCTGACGGAGAATGAGTTATTTATATATTTCGAAAATGAAATATACTTCTCCTCGGTGTTCGCGATTACAGATATTCGGTTATTGTCGTCGTTCGCCAAATTTGTCACGATAAAATGCGCGTCATAGTTGGACAGATTATGTAGGAAGCATGGTACGAAATTAGGTGTTTTTAATTTGAGGTTGCACGTGTTACACAATGTTTTTAGAAAACGACCCGACAAGTGATCGTGATGTGCAGTTTTACAGTTATGCTCGGTGAATGTACCACCGCACAACTCGCACAGCGTCTTGCCGTCGTGTACCCGACAATCCTCAACACTCATAATTATCGGTACGTTAACTTCTTTATACAATCTGGCTATCCTATCAGCCACATCGAGGATGGTGAGAACAAAACGCTTGGCCACTTCGTCGTCAGTCGCCGAGCCGCGGAAAATGACGGGTGCCCTCGGGATATTAAACTGCTCGAACAACTCTATCGGCACACCCTCCGCTGCGACGACCAGGTAACCGTAACTCATTGGGTGGTGTGTATGTATCGCCGTGGTATTAGCACCTTGTTTCTGAGATGTTTTCAGTAATAGGGCTTCGAAGTCTGCGTACACTACAAATGGTAGACGCTCCGTTTTACGCCACGCCTTGAATTCGAGCGTATCTCCCTCTTTCGGCATCAAAGGCAATACGGGTTTGTGTGCACCGCACAGTAAGCGATGTTTAGCCAGCGCCCGCTCGCCGTGTAATTTATGTTTTAATGGTCGGTCCTCGAAACTGGTAAAACATCGCTTGCAGAAAAATAAACGATGCTCATGATTGTTTTTTTGCGGGCTGGCTAGGCGTGAAAAATTCGAAATATAGGCATAATGATTCTCTCCATCCTTCCCGGTTATCAGTAGCAAGTCGAAATGATTTGCCTTTTCTTCGTTCGCAACGCGCAGCGGGTACGCGGCTGATTGTGTGCTTGATTTTTTATTTTTCTCGCAACTTCTTATACCGTATAAATTTACGGTCGTCCCCGGATTCGATCTTTCGAACAATTCTATCTCGGACACCGGAGTGGGGGTTGATAGTGCAGAAAAGTCGTAACGGTGTTCTTCCCTCGAATAATTTGCGCCTACTCGCGTGCGATCGCGAAGTACGTGTTTGGCTAGGATCGCCCACTTGAAACATTGCCGGTCGATATTTTGAGGGTTGACAACGGCATTCCGGTTGAGAATACTTTCCGGTAACGACAAGTACGACGATCCCCCCATAGGCGTGTACTCGTATACACCCAAGAGCAAACCGTCGATGTGCGATAAGGTGAACCCACTGTATTTCCCGGCATAACAGTCCTCTTCGGCCAGAAGCGCGGAAAAATCACGATCAATCAACGACTCGACGTTGCTGTGTGCGTAAAGTTCGCGGGCCGAAGTTTTAAACGCGCGGTTTTGATCTGAATTATGCAAGTTGGGAATGACGTATGTAGCCTCTAATTTCAGATTGTATTTTATCGGGTTAATACGCACGCGCTCACGTAATTTCGCGATTAATTCGTACTCTATTGAATTTAGGAATGCGCGGTAACTGACTATATTATCGATATTTTTCCTAAAATACCACACGATCGTGCGGCTAAGCGAAGACTCAATTTCAATAAAGCCCGGCGTATTAACCTTTTGCATGCGAGCATTTTTCCGTTTAATATTTTTCCTCGAATTTTCCGTATGAGCAACAAATTCCCCGGCTGGCGGTGGTGAAAGCGAAAGTGGTAGTGCGGCGATGGCGGGGGATCTTTCGTCGGGTCCATCAAAGATAGCCTGTGCGGGTGACGGGGAAACCTTCTCCGGTGTGCGGGACGTGCATGGTGAGGGTTGCGGTTGGGGGGTAGGTCCGTCCGCACGACGGCGACGTGTCGAGATGACCGCCGGAGTCAGAACATCTGGCTGAGCATGTGGTGTAGTGGCGGGGGGTGCCCACTTTATGACTGATGTGCGACCTAATATAATATATTATTAATATTAAAATAGTGTCCTTATTATTATTTATAAGAGAAAAAAATTATATACCCATTGCACCGCCTATTCGTATAGCACTGTGGAATTCTGGAGTGTTTTTAGCGATTTCTATTTTAAAAATAATTTAATTAATAAACCGAGAAAATCATTGTCGATCCGAAAAAAACATTGTATGCGTATTTTTCGGGTTGATGACAAATGATATTCAATGTACTTACTGTGACATTTTTGAACGTGAATATTGAGATTGTTCCACTGGACGAACGTCTTGAAGCATATTCCACACGAAATCACCGATCCATTGTGGGTTTTAGCGTGTCTGTTCAAATCGCGCTTATGAACGTACACTTTATCACATAACACACAGTTAAACATTTTTAAATATTTAATACTAGAGAAGTTATTTAACAGAGTGAGCGAGGTAATACGAATGCACAACAATTGTAGTCGAGCTGTACTGACCGTTTGATTTGTAGAACATATGCGCTGGCGGTGGACCCGAATATCGGATGCTGTGGTGGGCGGGCGGACGAGGGGTATCCGACATTATCTATAAAGGCTGTAGAAATATTCGACCGCTAGTACTAAGTGGCGCTGGGACATAATACATTTTATAATATTAACGCTCGCAATATACACATCGCGCGCGACATGTGTCGGCAATGATAAGCGTCTGGTGACGGCAATAATATGCCACAGATCTGCCTACGTCGGTCAACAAGCTGTTATCTGATAACTGGAGATACCTAAATATTTTAATTTATATAATTATTATTATTATTATTCTGTATATGTCTTGCAACGGCCGGTAGCTTTTGCCATATAACCGACAGTTGCTTACAGACGGTTACACTGGTTAGAAGCGTCTTATTCACGTTTAAACGTTAACAGTTGAAACGCATTATTTACGATTTAAAATATTTTTCTACGTTTCATTTGCAATGAATTTATTAAAATGTACCACCGATTGTCGATCACTAGTGCGTTTAGTACATGAGAACTCGGATCCGGAATATCCTCAGTATGCAAGCTTTTTATCAAGGTTGAAAACATTCGATTCACACCCGGCTCGATCGTGTCAAGATAAATATTCACTGGCCACCAGCGGATTCACTTATACCGGGACTGAGGATTTGGTTCAATGTCACTACTGCGGGTTATTGTTGGGGCAATGGTAGGAAAATGACGATGTGTGGCAGCAACACGCCATGCACAACCCCAAATGTGTATTCGTATTATTATATAAAGGCATGGAATTTATTGAAAATGTAAAAAATGAATTTAATCGCAAACGTAGTGATAATAGAGGCATTCAAGCCTGTTGTTGTAAATCAGAACCGTATGATGTTGGTAATAATCGCGATAATAGTAATAGTCAAGCCCGTATATGTAAATCTGAATCGTATGATGTCGTCGGGTGACCACACATGTTCATTATAACACCATAACTTATAATATAATATGTATGTATATGATATTTATTATATGTTGACAAATTATTATATTTTGAATTTTATACTATTTTTTGATTGACACATTATTATATTTTGAATTTTGTACTATTTTATATTGACAAATTATTATAATTTTGAATTTTATACTATTTTTTGATTGTCAGATTATTATATTTTGAATTTTGTACTATTTTTTGATTGGCACATTAGGTATTATATTTTGAATTGTGTACTATGTATATGTTGACAAGTTATTAGATTGAATATGCTACTCATTATAATTACATTAATTATTATGAATTTAACTCTATAATTTTGAATTTTATACTATTTATATGTTGACAAATTATTATATTTTGAATTTTGTACTATTTTATATTGACAAATTATTATAATTTTGAATTTTATATTTTATTTATGATTTGTATATTTACCTCCCCTATTTTACGAGCTATATATTTTATTTGTGTATATATTAACGTGTGAGGACAACTGGTACATTTGGTTGAGGGCAACTGGTACTTTTTCCTCTAGGTAGTTTGGGGGGAATTGGTATAAAAAAAGGTACTTTTGGGGGCAACTGGTACATGCCCGTATCCAACACATTGTTTGGATAAGGGTCATATAGAACCTTTTGTTGCTGGTAACTTTTTAAATATGGGATCGATTCAATTTTTTCTAAGACTAAAAGACAGAGAAAAATAAATATGGACTGAACAGATAAAAAAACTATTTTTGAATTTTTTTGATATAGAACTCTTTGATTCCAAACCCGTGAATATTCCAAGCATGCTATAGATAAGTTGGTAACATCATATTATCCCAAACATAAAAAAAGATTCTGAATAATGCAAAAAAAAAGTTGTTTTGTGATACGCATCTGTATTTAATGAAGTCTTTATTTTCACTCCCATCACACATAAAATTGCGTACACTTGATGAATACTTAAGACCCAGGCTCTAATAATTGACATATCAAATTTACTTAATTTGTACTGTAGAAACTGTGGTGTTATTGTAATTCTTATTAAATAGTTATACATTTAAAGTTTAAGCCTAATAAATATTTATTAAATTATCTAGTAAATTTAAAGAAATTTTGAATATCATATAACTATATGAGTACAAAGTAACCATTTCCCTTTTTACTGGTATATTACACAATGCTATATTCCATAGTATTAACACAGAATATATGAATTATATATATATTTAAATATATTTTTATATAATATCATAATATACCTAATGTTCTATAATATTCGGTTTGTGTTTACCTATGATCTGAAGTCTGAACATAGGGAACGAGCCCGTAAACCTACATGATGTTAAACCCTGTTTATCCGTAGGACCTATGGTGGCATAGAGTATACTCTATGTATGGAGGGGTATCTCTAGTTCTAATTTTTGTAAAGGCTCTTCGGCGTTCGTAAAATCATAAATCGTATACGGGCATGAGACTTCCCCGTATGGGCCATATTATAAAATTATATAAATAATACGCATCTTCTATGCTTATTGACATAATAAATCGTCGTTATTCAACAGTTATAATATACTATAATAGTAGTTTATACAGCTTCTCACCATGGACTTTCAAATTGGAGATAAATATGGAGCTAGCTCAAAATAAAAAAGAAAATACGAACCCAATAATATACCAAGAGCATCTGAGAAAAGTACTAGACAATTACCAAAATTGCAACATGTTCTTCACAGATGCTTCAAAAACTGAAAAAGGAGTAGGTATTGCAATCGTACACCACGAAACAACAATCAAATATAGACTACCAAAAGAATGTTCTATTTTCTCTGCTGAGGCAATAGCCGTCCTCAAAACAATAGAATTCATACAAATACAAGATAAAATATCAACAAACAATCTGATGCTCACCGATTCACTGAGCACACTACGAAGCTTAGAGAACAATACAAACCCAACAGTCATTGCAAAGAACATACAAGAAAAAACCAACGACCTAAAGCTTAGGGGAATAAATATTAATTTCATTTGGGTACCAGGCCACACAAATATAAGGGGGGACGAGATGGCGGACCAAGCAGCAAAGGAAGCGGCACAACCAAACAACCTCAATATACAGTTTCTCGACACTGTAACATATGATGACATCAAAACCCACATCAAAAACAAATCACTAATAAAATGGCAAACGCACTGGTCTAAACAACAGACCAAACTCAACGAAAATAAAAACACAATTTTTAACTGGCAAAACCCAAATCTCAGCAGAAAAGAAAAAATTCTTATAAATCGTCTCCGAATAGGTCACACAAGGCTGACTCATCAACACCTCATGGCCAAAAAAGAACCCACCCAATATATAGTCTGTGGGGTTACACTAACAGTGAAGCACATAATTACTGAGTGTTATCAATACGCCGAAGATCTAAAAAAATACAACATCCCACCCAACTTGTATGAAGCTCTAGGACCAGATAGTGAAAACATATCGAAATTGTTAACCTTCCTCAAAAAATCCGATTTATACGACAAAATTTGAACCTACTGTTAAAGAAAATTGTAATATAAATTTAAATTGTAATCATATATTATGAACACCATACAAATACTGTATTTTTAATAATGACTATGTAATTTTGCACAAAACTAATAACCTTTGTTGTTGATGTTTTTTAAGTTCAATAAAAAAAAAAAAAAAAATAGTAGTTTATATCTGTGCATTATTCATAATTAATAATAAATGCTATGTAAAACTATTTTAGAACCAATTTTTGCAAGTAATACAAATGAGATTTCTTATAAAGTTGTCTATTTTATATTGAATGATATATTGTAAAATAGTTATTACTAATTATGAGCTATGGATTTTGTGAATTATCTAGATGGCTA
>NC_042495.1:26765104-26772324 GCF_005508785.2 Acyrthosiphon pisum
AAAACAAAATTACTGACATTTTTCACGAGTGATAGAATTTCAAAAGTTTAGACATTGGATATTCAAACTTATGGAATGTTTTTTTATAAGCAGATTTATGTTCGGTGATTCTTAATTATTTATTATACAACTACTCATTAAATAGTTGATAAAACATTTTCATTTTTTTTCTGTTAAACTTTATAAAAGTGTGTCATTGGATAATCAATAGTCATTAACCACTCGAATCCAATCAACCACATACCCATCAAATGTTATATGTGTAGCTGAAGCAACACACTGACCATAGAATATCTCACTGCCACTGTTCCACATACTTTCTATACTTTCAGTAAGTAGGTATATTGTAGCTGAGCTGAGCTTACACGGCAAGTGGTCTGAAATCGTTATAGTAAAATGCAATATGTAGTAGAACGCATACGACAAATTAACCCAATGTATTTTTTTACACATTTACAGCTTTATGGAAAAATTATATTGTTATATTAATTATGTGTACATGGCATATAATTGTTAAATAGTATTTAATAATACTGTCGGTGGTGTAGGAACCTAATTACTAATTTCGTAACTAGATTACACATCATCATAAAATCGTTGCCTTTAGTTAGGAATATCAAATCTTTATTCCAGACTTGACTTGCTGCTTATTTTGTACCTATGCTACAATATGTGCAATATATACATTCGAATTCTAACCTGTTGCAGTTTTCCGTCGAGTAGCTACATAGCAAATTATTATTAAAATATAGGATTTAGTATATTTTGTGCCCACCGATTCAGTCGCTCAGTAGTAGCTATTATATCTATTATTACATTATGGACCGTTTGGTGAAAAATTAAAGTAATAAATAAAAAGGTAGGTTGGCGTGTTGAATAACATAAAACACGACTGTTTTTCACTTTTTAACAGTAAGAGCAAATAATTATAGCCCTGAGTTATAAAATATATTGATACATTTCAATCAACTTTTTAAAGATTGTGATTCAATTGAATCATATTAATATATGTAAGTCATTTTTACGATACATTTGGAAATGTATCATTACCGGAAATTCTTTGTTATCTTTTTCAATACAATTTTAAATTGACTTCCATACACTTTTGGAGGTTACAGTTCATGCATGTTAATCGTATTCAATATATCAATATTCAATTTTAACCGAATAAAGGTTGGCGAACCCTGACATATATAATGGATATAATTTTTGTTTTTATTAATTTAACATCGATTCGATTTGTTAATTTATAATTTCTGGGACAACTTAATCACATTTTTCCTGTTAAATTTATATTTAAAAATAAATATTTATGGCAATATTTAGAGGTTACAGATCAAGCATGTCAATTCACCTAAATATATCAATATTTTTTATAACTCTTGTCTGTGGTTTGTCCCTACTGTTGAAAACGTCTGAAACACCCTATAATTGTCAAAACCACTGCAAAATTATAATCAAAACATTGGAACTTATTTTATTTTTATCATCGTCTCAATCCAAAAACCTTTTTATGCCAAATTTGATAACGATTATTAATAAGTAAAAATTAACAATCTGCTGAATTAATTAAACATAATAATTGATTTTTATAATTATCATTTATGTGTTTATATTTCAGATTCCTTCGTAATTACAATTATATATAATTATTCCTTTTATTACGGGGAGAATATTGTTTGGTGAATTGAATTATATGCATGTGCATCAATTTGATGATTTCATTGAGTGTATAAAATATAATAAAATACAGAATTAAAACACGTTTAAAGGGTAATGTGTGATAAAATATAAGTATAACTATCCTGTTTCTGCGGACACATGGTATATGATACTATTATGGGACAATTGGTGTCAAAAATCGTGAAACATGTATGGCCCTCGAGCAGTTAACGAACGCGATTTATGAATGTTTTGTACGTACGTCATATATAGCGCATTTGAGTATTTCCAGCGGGCTAGGTCTTCTAAAATAATTATTATTGTTTGTCCCGTATTGTCATTTATAGTATTTGGATTTAGTGATTAACAAGAAAAAGTACAATATATGGACCAAAACGATATTCTCCCTTCCCCCCCACCTAGAAGACGAACTAAATCTGATTAGGTCTGTTAAAAATATTTATTACGTACGTAATCTTTATGATAAATCAATAACATTTTAAATTATTATTTCATATAGTATAATCAAATTGGTGTTTCCCATGGTCTTATAAGACTAAACTCAATAAGATGGCAGCCAACAACTTCATTTTTCAAATTTCTATGGCGAAGCACAACTTTATATTTTCCATAAAAAAATACTTTTGGAAAGTTCATATCTTCAAATTTCTTCTTATCGATCCCTGACGTAATATATGTGCCCTGCAACATTTAAAAAACAAAATTGTTACTAATGCATAAGTAGGTAGGGGTGATTGGGTAAAATTGTAACACGTTATGATTGTAACATGGTCAATAATAAATGTTGACCATGTTACCTACTGTAAATGTTATTGTAAATTTTAGATGTTCGATTATTTTCTTTTATGATTATGTAGTTTATTTTAATCTGGGTTGTTTGGTAATCACAATTATACGAAAATCAATTTTATATCTAAATACTATTGGTATAGACTGAACAGTTTCTTCCTTAACCGTAAGATTTATAGATGAAATGATTAAACTCAGATTTTATAGACCATTATAATATCATACACTAGGTTTACATTATGGTAGTTATTATTATTGTTATGTCAACTATTATGGAGTCACCCAAGGTAATTCACTAAGACCTATATTATTCTTAATTTATATTAACTAAATACCAGCGTAATTATTATATTATATAATTAAAACAAACTGTAGACGGTGCCTTAGAGCATATCTGTAATTGGATTGAAGAAAATGTAATATCCCTTAACAAACCTAAATAAATCAATATTTATGCCAATAGTCACAAGTCGTTTACAGCTGCCCAATAGAGACGTACAACTTTAATATACATTAATGCAATAATAATTCAACCAGTGGCAACTGTAAACTAGTTACTATGGTATTTTCATTTAAATATATATGAATAACCAGATTTTGATCTTAAATTGTGAAATACAAACACGCAGAATGTTGAAAACAATATGAGAAGTTTGACAACTCTATTTAAAAAAAAATCGTTTTTAAATAATATATTTTTAATACGAGTGTTTATGGCACTATTTTATTCAATTTTATCATACAGTAAAACATGCTGGGTAGCCAGAAATAAAACAAACATAAATAGAGTACATATATTACCCAAAAGGATATATTAAAAATGGCTTACTGTCTTCCGTCGGCGTACCCATCATTCTAGTTATTTAGCCACACAAACATACGATATATCTATAAATTGTACATTAACCAAATTCTCATAAGTTTTTTATTATGGCGCATACACAATTATATAGAAAATATAGGTAGAAGATAGACAGGGAAGTATATAAAATCGCTGAGTGTAACATTAACTAGTTTAAGTGGTTCTCCACATTACATATTTCCTCCATATGTTCAACAATTTGGGAAATGATGTAAACAGTCTAATACAACGTTTATGTGAAAATTGGTTTAATAAAATACAAGCTAAATTCAGTGTATTAACGTATCAGCTCTTATAATATTATTGTAATTATTGTATTATAATTGAATTATACTGAAATAAAATAAATGAATAAAATAGTTATAAATTATATAACTGTTTTTACCGCTGGTAATGGACATTCATTAGTTGGAAAGTTGAAACCCTCCATAAAGATAAACCATGCATTTCCAACGAGATGTTTTAGATTACTGCATGCCTTTTTTTTCTCGATAATTAATGCATTTGGCACCCATCCACCAGTTGAGCCCCAAGACGCAAATTTATAATCGATCTACAAATAAATACTATATTGCATTAGTAAAGATGACTACAAAAATTAACAATTCGTGTAGAAATTAAAATGAATAATAAAATAATACAATTGTTATGTTCATCAAGAATTTGCAACTTCAGACTCTTATTTTATTAATATTTTTAATTTTATTAAATATTATTAATTAATATTATAATGTATGAGTTACGGGAAATTGATCACGGTAATTATATCCAGTTAAATCTAGTTAAATTCAGATACAAATTAATTTTATGTGTCATCAGACAACATTAATAAAATATAATGTGTGGTTTTTGTCTCCGTATGGTCTAACCAATGGAGTAGCTGGGTTTTTGTAATTATGGTTGGTACATACCAAGTACTATTAAGCATAGTCGTAAAGACTTACAGGGAAACATATGTTTTATAATTATAATGAAATTGGATGGAAAATTAAAATTAATTAGTTTGATATTTTCGTGGCCATTCATTGATCTTCAACCATTTAGTACTTATTCTATATATATTGGCGAGTCTATTTCATAAATTTATCAATACCAATTTTTTCACCTACAAGATATCACAATTCAAAAGTTTCTGTGTATTATACAACTCTTAAATTAATCATCATACGTATAGTATGTACTAAATGTACTTACTGTAAGAGTATCATCGAAAGGTATCAAAAATGTCGTATTGCCTTTTAACTCTGTTATACTTGATGTCTTTTTACTCAAATACCAATTTAATTGAATCGGATAGTTTTTTGATGTTTCACACGGATATACTTTATCAAACACAATGCGATATTCGCCCTGTAACAAGTGGAACAAATATAATATATACAGATTTAATTACAAAGAAATCAGTAAATCACAAACATAAATTTTGCACATAAGTATTAATAATACAAAATAGATTTTATGTTTAATAAATCAAGCAGATTATTAATTTACCATTGGCAAGTTTGGCCTAAAAAGGCTTTCGGATTGTGACGATGAGAAAAATAAAATAAATCCGAAAGTTTTGATTAACATTTTGCTTATGATTTTAACAATTATAGAGTGTTTCATACGTTTTCAACAATAAGAATAAATAGGTAACAGACATGCGTTCTAAAATAAATTGATATGTTTAGAAGGATCGATATCCTTGATCTGTAACTTCTAAATATTGCCGGAAACAATTATATAAATATATTTCACCGGAAAAATGTGATTCAGTTGTTCCGGTAATTATACATTTATTTATATATTTAAAAAAAATGCTACTAACGACACAAAAAGTGACGTGTAATACAATTTTCACAAATAAAATATTTGTAAAATGACTAAAAAACCAAAATTACCTAAATTGTCTAACATGGGTGGCCAAACCATGAATAGAAACTATAAATAGATAGACGCTTGCATGCTAGGACTTGCTTTGTAACTTGTAAAATGTTTAGGTACTATAACAAGAAGAGACTTATTATTTTTCATCATATTGTAGCGCTAAGCTTCTATTTTCTCTGGTCACCACTGTTACCACTGAAAACACCACTGAAAACCCGACACATACGCACACGTGACACGATCGTATCATGGACAACAACTGATATAGGTGGATATTTTCTATACGATTTATAACAGTTCACTCGATTTTAATTAAAAATAAAATAATGTATCAGTTAATACAATTTGTTTTTCGCTTTTATTCCACTACCAAGGTACAAAAGCCCAAATTCTTTTTGCACTTTTGAGTTATCGAAATAAAGATAGATTTGCGCTTTTGGATTTCCCCGATATTATTATGTAAGGAGTGTGATATAGTCAATTCTGGGGCTTCTACTTTGGATACGTTTAGAGAGAGTGACATAATTGAATTGTAACCTCTAAAAATGTACGGAAATGAGAGTACAATAAATTATATTGAGTAGGGAAATAATACATTTTTAAATGTTGACTAATTGGTAAAAAAGAAATCATATATGTAATTAACTTTCCGTTAGGTACTCAATATGCTACCTACCTCTACTTCGTCGGTGTCGCGTTCGTAAGCTAACTACCGTAAAAAGTAATATGTATACTTGGATGATTTTGTTATTGGTATTTTTCTTGACGTTAAAAAAGCCTTTGATTCTGTAGATCATAAGATATTATTTAAAAAAACTATACAATTATGTAATTCGGGCTGTTCCTTACAATCTCATCAAATGTTTTTTTAACAAATCGTAGTCAAAGACTTAAAATAAATAATGTATTCAGTAACTATAACACTTTAAATTACGGAGTTGGAATTGTGCTGAGGCCTCTAATTTTCATTGTATACAGCAATTACCTTCTAGAATTAAAATGTGATGGTTTAATTGCGTGTTTTGGTGATTATTCAATTATAAATAGATAATTAACTAATATATTATAAATTATAATATGTATAAGGAATATATTATTTCCAAAATATAAATATTTTACTATAAACATTATTAGTTATTTTCGATTCTGGGTGGAGTGATAAATGTACTAAATTTACGATGATGTGTGGTATTTTTAAAAAATATTTATATTAGATTCTGAGCGGCTCCGATGGATGTATTGATTTTAAAATTGTGTCTGTGTTTTTTTTTTTTTTGAATGTGAAACTAGTTGGTACTTTGACGGGTCAAAAGTAAAAATGTTCCAGTAGTTTTCAAAAGCTTCGTGAAAAACAAAAGAAAAGTTAAGGTAAAACGGGAATTTTTACGCAAAATGGATTTTCGACTTTTTTAGTTTTTTATTCTTTAGTTTTTTAAAATTTTATTTGTTGGGTAAAAAAGCTTGACAATTTGATACAAGGCTCTTAAGAGGACGTCGCACCTGCATGTGTTGTCTCCGTCTTACACACGTACGTTTTAGCAAATTTTCGATCGCTAGTTTCAATAGGGAGCTGTCGTTTTTGAGTTTATAGTAAATTTACCTTTTATCCAACTGTAGGTAACGACATTATCTCCCATACAGCATTTTGTAATGATAAAAAATTTCTGTCTGGGTCTGTGCCATCTCTTTAGTTTTTTACGATATTTTTATTTTTAAGTGAGTTATGAGCATTTCCAAACAATAATATTTTACATACTGATAACTCACTCTAAAGTCAAAAGTTACAGTACCCTTTTGAAACTAGCGAATGAAAATTTGCTATGTTGTACGTTTGTAAGACGGAGACTACACATACGGGTACGACCTCTCTTAATATATAATGACAAATGAAAAATATTAGAAATCCTTAGTCACAGTGAACAGGCGTTGTGGTGAGGGGGCAACTTCACACACTAATTGTCCATGCATATAAAACTAAACGGCGATTGTAACTCGGCCCGAGGAAAAAAATGTTCAA
>NC_042495.1:26772903-26773808 GCF_005508785.2 Acyrthosiphon pisum
ATATTTTTGAGAACAATAATTTAGAGGACACCATGTGGAGGTGATAATCATTATCCTCCAAAAATTATTTTCATATTTTTATTCATAGTATGAAGTTCGTTATATAAATGTAGAATTCACTAAAATTGTGAAAAAAATTAAGTAATATATTTCAGTATTAAAAAATATAAGTAAAATGTATCCATGTAAAATTATAAATGTACAAAAGTGTACAAATATAATTAAAACTGTGCAATAGTTAATAATGTAAGGTTATAATATAAATCTATTTTTTTTTAAGTAAAGAGCCATGTGTTTGACGTACCTACTCACTCACCGATATATACACACCGATACATAGGTACTATTTGTTGACAAAAAAATTTTTCCGTTTATTATATTTTATTGGTCAAAATGATTATCGGGCCCAGTTTACAACCGTCCTTTTTTATAATTTTAAATTTCCGGGCCGAGTTTACAATCGACCTATTTTATTACCTAAAATTTCCGTGCTGAGTTTACAACAAAAAAGGTAACCGTGGGCCCAGTTTACATTTGCCCAACTAAACAACAACTAATATAAACATTTCCATTATTGTTTGTCTTATCAGCATACATGATTTTGCTTCCACATAATATTTACTATTAATTATTATTTTGTTTGCTTATGTATTTTGAATTAATTTAAAGAGTAATTTTAGGTTATTTTTTTTTTTGTTTACAACTCTGACAACATGTTGCTGGTTTAAACGTAATATGCTTCGATATTTACTGGATGTTAAGGTATGTAAATTATATTCTTACATAATATTATGGTAATGCGATGTGTGAAACAATAATGTGTATACAGTAAAATATTTATGTGGTGTTATAAACTCCCAAGTCACAAATAGGTAGACTGATAATTATAAATAAACTTAATAAAT
>NC_042495.1:26775947-26777222 GCF_005508785.2 Acyrthosiphon pisum
CTATAAGTTTGTTGAGTGAATTGCGCATGCGCGTGCATTCAAATTTGTTTTTGCACATTGTCGATGGTTTTATCGCAATATTGGCGTGAGAAAAGTATTTCATATGTTAGGAGCTATCGTATTCTCCTTGTTGCGCATAATTTTGGCACTGATATCCGGTTGTTTGATCGAATGTCGTACAGTGCGCATGTTCGTGCATGTTATGTTGTATTTTTTGCACATTGTCGTCGGTTTTTGGCAATATTGGTATGATAGGGGTGTAACGTGTTTTGTGTTCTATCCTATTACTTCTTTTGCGCATAGTTTTGGCATTGATATTTGATTATTTAACCAAATGTCGTATAGTACGCATGTATGGGTGTAAACTGTTTTTTTAGTGAGACAGAAGTCAGTTACGTAATCCTGTAATGGTGTTGCGAAGCGTTTTTTTATCTTTATTGATTCTTTATGTCCATATATGGGCATTTTTTTGTGTATGGACGTCTCGGAAAGATTGTTATGTAATCGTTGAGGAATGTTTGTTGCCTAATATTCTTTTGTATTGTGTAATAATATGTTTTATAATTGCGTTTGAGTTTTAACACCCAAGTATGTTCGTTTTGGTATATTCATTCTATAAGTTTATTTAAGTATATAAGGGTATATTATTTATATATTACATTTAAAAGTATAGAAGTATTGATCATGGTCCTATCAACAGTAAAAAAATGAAGATATGTTTATAATATTATATAATATTATATTTAAAGTATTTTCACTCCTTCCTTGACTTGTCAACAATCACCTATGACCGTATTTTCAAAAATGTATGTATGTATAGCAATTATTATAATAAAGTCGTATGAGAAATTACTATATATCAGTAATGTAACAACAAAAGAAACAAGTCATGATTAATATTATAATTTAATGGGTACATTGTACCTACCTAGTATGTAGTATATTAATATATTATGTTATTCATTGTTATAGTGAACTTTGCATAAAGGATATTTTTTATTTTATCTATTGCTATATAGGTGGTTTATTATCCGATTAAAGATATAGATAAAATTCATCTATGAAATCAGTAGTATCAAAATTGAAACTTTTATAATATAACTAGCTGATCCCGTGCATTTCGTTGCCCGTTAAATTGTATCAACTCAATATAAACAAACTTTGTTAAATTCATTATTTAATATTCAGTGTATGATGTTCAAAATGTATCGTTTATTTTCCTTTGCCCAGGATAAAAGTTCTGCTTCGCAGCAGTACATTATCAAACCTGTGGTA
>NC_042495.1:26777322-26781753 GCF_005508785.2 Acyrthosiphon pisum
TAATTTAGTATTATATAGGTATTTTAGCAGTACAGTTGATATTTTATAAGATTTTCCGGTTTTAAAGCAATTTTCACCCCTCAAAACCGTCGATAAAAGTTTAGCACAATATGCGTTATCACCGAAGACTTTAGGAAGAACAATCAGGACCATAAAACATACCGGATAAAAAAGCCACTAGCTTTTTTCGCCTAACTTCTGTGGGCTATATTATTATACTTCTATAAATATTCTAAGAATGTTGCATAGTAAGTTATCTTACAGTTTTTAATTGTGTTATAGTTTAAACTATATATTAATATATTTTATGAATAAAGTTAATTTGCATGTTTTTTTTTTTTTTGCTACACCGTATAAAGAAATCGATTCAGTCAAAATGTGTGTTGATTTATTTATAGTTCAAATACTATATCTTATAGCAAATTTTATGAGTTGGGTCATATAACTGGGATCGAAACTGGTTTACCCGGTTTTCCAAAAAACCCGTTAAAACCGCGGTTTTCTCATTTCTGAACACAGGAACTGGAACCGGAACCAAAAGCTTTTAAACACCGGTTAAAAAACCGTAACCGAAACCATAGAATTGAAAAACCGTTCTTGTACCGTTCTTGAAAAACCGATTAAAATTTAGAACTAATGTCGGTTTCTTTGAATTCCATAAAGTTAATTTATTATTTGTAATTCTACTATTTTTATACGAAGAAATTATTATGTTTGGATTTATTGATAAAAATCCCGATGCAATTACTGAGTATTACAAAATATTGATATCTATATATATTATTACTAAACTTATGATTGACAATTGCAAATACAAATAATATAGTGTGATGTTATTGTAATATACAATTAAATATTAATGTAATCGAATAATGATCTCAACCATAATATGGCAACATAATATTATGTCGAATGCAAAAGTAGGCACAAGGCACCTAAATTTGGTACAAAATATTCAAGTTAATAACACGAAATTAGTTCTACTGAACGTAAATTTGTTATATCGTATATTGTACACTAATTATACAAATAGCCATATTTCAGGGCTTTAAACTCGGCTCTTATAATAGTTAATAGATAATACAAATCGAGTCTACAGTAATTAGACAGGAAAATATAATGGAAATTTTTAAAAACCGTTTCAAAAACCAAAACCGAAAATTTTCTAAAACCGTTCTTTAAACCGATAAAATATTTGAAAAACTTTTTTAAAACCGAAACCAAAACCAAAAAATTTTAAAAACCCGATCTTAAAACCTAAACAAAACCAGAAAATTTAGAAAACCGTTCTCAAGAACTAAAACCGTAACCGTTAAAATTTGAAACGGTTTCGATCTTTGGCATATAATAAATGTTTTCATGATTTCTCTTTATAAATGCTCTCTCTCTATATTTTCTTAAAATTGTTCGGTCTATCCCGCCTAAATTGGTCTAATAAACCCGTATCCCATAAAATCAATAGTAAAATCATGATTGTTCTGATATATAGGTACAAATCACGTCTCCGTTTATACATTCGTAATCTTTTCCAAATTAGAAAAATAAATAGGTAGGTACGTCTACCTACTTAGTATAGTATAATGTAATTACAGAATTTTTTTTTGTAATCCGTTTCTAATTTTTATTTATTTATACAGTAGTATATAATAATGTTGATAACAAAAGTAAAATATTGACCGTTGATCAAGGTTCTCTGTATTTTCATTATCAGTAAAAAACCGTGGCCCAAGATAATACATTATAAGTCTACCTATATTATAATAGTTCGTGGCAAAACATCTATGCCACGATTATATTTTACCTGACATTCGAAATATGATGTTTAAAGAAACAATATAATATGTTGGTACCTATCTAATTCGGTTGCCAGTAGGTACTTATATTAAATTATTATTATAATTCATCATTTAAATAATTCAAAATAATGTTAGGTAGGTACTACATATTATGTTAAAATATGCTGCGATGTGTTAATACATTTTTGAACTTACCATCGAGTTTTCATAATAGGTCTATTCACTCTAATTTTTACACTAACCACTAACGGAACTATAAACCCCTTCTCCTGAGCTTAAATGTCCTATGTTACTCACTTGTAAGCAAGGCTGGGCAAGTTAATGATATTTTTTAACTCAGTTAAGTTAAGTTAAACTAAAATCTAAATCAAGTTAATAGTTAAAAGTTAATTCAAAATGTTCTATCAATTGAACTAAGTTAAAAGTTAACCAAAATTTAATATTAACTTTTTAACTCTAGTTAAGTTACTTTTTACTAAATTTTCTTGTTTTCATCTAGGTAAAATTAAAACAATCGGTACCTAAAATTAATCATATTATTAGACAAAAAAACTATTATTATTTTATTTTCCAAAAGGTTTAGGTAACAGTCCACATATTTATTAGCATACTTTTAAAATGTGTACCATCAATTTGTATATTGAATACTCTAAAAAAAGATAATATTTATTAAAATATACCTTATTATAGTAATATCACAGAATAGATTAATAATGTAATAATGTAATTAAAAATATTGCAAATATGCAATAAATATTATAGTTAATTAGAAACAACATATCATATTTTGAATTATGTAGGTATAAAATATACTCTAAATATCTTTAATTACCTAGGTATTATTAAACTCTACTATTAAGAGGATGCTATACCCACATGTGTTGGCTCCGTCTTACTAACATACTACATAGTACAATAGTACATGGTACATAGAAAATTGGCATTGAGGAGCATAAACTGTGTAGTGTTGTTAATTTTAATATTACTGTACATTGACTTATTATCTAATGTAAGGTAAGAAATTATTTATTACCTCTTGTCAATTTATTTTATATTTTAATTGTAAGCGTTTAAACATAATTGCTAATTGCTGTCACTAATTGCTTTAAAAATAAAATATTTAAAAAAAACCTGCAAGAGATAATAAATAATATTTTTACCATTAAATTTTATAAAAGATCAATTTACTGTAATATTAAAACTAACAACTCTACAGTCTCTAAATTTGCAATGTTTCACGTTAGTAAGACAAAGACAACACATGCGGGTGTAGCATCATCTAACTATTAAGTTATAACAATTAATACTAAATAATTTAAATAATTAAATAATACCTAAAAGCTTTAACAAAGTTTGCAGCATTGTCTGTAACTATAAGAGTAGTTTTTTTATTAATTTCAAATTCATTAAGAATTTTATCAATAGCTTCTGCAATATTATCATATGTATGTCTATCAATCATTCTTTTGCAAGCAAGTCCTTTAGAATATCGATGCAACGTTTGAGGATATATCCAATATATGATCTAAAATAATAAAAATTAATGAATATAATATACAAAAACAAAATACAATTATTTTGAATGATCTAACCTGTGAAATATACTCCAACAATCAGCTGTTAAGCACACATATTTTATGTTTTCCAAATCATTTATTAGTTGTGAAATCATTTGTTCATAAATGCATTGAACATTGCGCATTAATGTTCTTCTTGAAACAGGAACTTTATTGCAAGTAATTTTACAGTATCTTAAAAATGCAGGGTGCTCTATAAAAGAAAAAGGAGACACCGTACTAACTATAAGCTGCAAATTTGCAGCATCAAATTCAGCTTGAGTTAACTTTTTCACAGATATTTTCCCAACTTCTTCTATCTTAAATTGTTTACTGCATTGATTTAAATTGTTATTTGACCTTTTCTTTTAAACTGTTGCAACAGCTTGCCATATGAAATTTAATTGACATACCCATCGTAGGTGGGTTTATCATTATATACCTACTCGTTTTGTTATTAAACATAAAATCCATTGTTTAATTTTCTTTAAAAATGATATTTCTGTGAGATTTGTATTCTGTTCTTTTAATACGTCTTCATCTTCGAATCTTTTTTTAAATTGTTATGCAGTCCCTGCACTCATTTTGAAGTCTTAACTGCCACAATTTTTTAACAGTAAAAAAATATTTAAAACATACATACAAGATTCTTCAAAAACAAAATTACTGACATTTTTCATGAGTGATAGAATTTCAAAAGTTTTAGACATTGGATATTCAAACTTATGGAATGTTTTTTTATAAGCAGATTGTAATAAATGTGGCAGAAGTTATATACATTCATATTCTAACCTGTTGCAGATTTCCGTCGAGTAGCTACATAGTAAATTATTATTAAAATATAGGATTTAGTATCTATTGTGCCCACCGATTTAGTCGCTCAGTAGTAGCTATTATATCTATTATTACATTATGGACCGTTTGGTGAAAAATTAAAATAATAAATAAAAAGGTAGGTTGGCGTGATGGATAACATAAAACACGACTGTTTTTCACTTTTTAACAGTAAGAGCAAATAATTATAGCCCTGAGTTATAAAATATATTGATACATTTCAATCAACTTTTTAAAGATTGTGA
>NC_042495.1:26781803-26788582 GCF_005508785.2 Acyrthosiphon pisum
TTTCATAACGATTCGATTTGTTAATTTATAATTTCCGCGACAATTTAATCAGATTTTTCCTGTTAAATTTATATTTAAAAATAAATATTTATGGCAATATTTAGAGGTTACAGATCAAGCATGTCAATCCACCTAGATATATTTTATAACTTATGTCTGTTATATTTTGTTCCTACTGTTGCAAACGTCTGAAACACTCTATAATTGTCAAAACCACTGCAAAATTATAATCAAAACATTGGAACTTATTTTATTTTTATCATCGTCTCAATCCAAAAACCTTTTTATGCCAAATTTGCCAATGATTATTAATAAGTAATAATTAACAATCTGCTGAATTAATTAAACATAATAATTGATTTTTATAATTATCATTTATGTGTTTATATTTCAGATTCCTTCGTAATTACATTTGTATACAATTATATATAATGTATATTATATATAATTATTCCTTTTATTACGGGGAGAATATTGTTTGGTGAATTGAAGTATATTCATGTGCATCAATTTGATGATGTCATTGAGTGTATAAAATATAATAAAATACAGAATTAAAACACGTTTAAAGGGTAATGTGTGATAAATTATAAGTATAACTATCTTGTTTCTGCGGACACATGGCATATGATATTATTATGGGACAATTAGTGTCAAAAATCGTGAAACATGTATGGCCTTCGAGCAGTTAACGAACGTGATTTATGAATGTTTTGTACGTACGTCATATATAGCGCATTTGAGTATTTCCAGCGGGCTAGATCTTCTACAATAATTATTATTGTTTGTCCTGTATTGTCATTTATAGTATTTGGATTTAGTGATTAACAAGTAAAAGTACAATATACGGACCAAAAAAATATTCTCCCCTCCCCTCCATCTAGAAGACGAATTAAATCTGATTAGATCTGTTAAACAATTTATTACATACGTAATCTTTATGATAAATCAATAACATTTAAATTATTATTTCATATAGTATAATCAAATTGGTGTTTCCCATGGTCTTATGAGACTCAACTCAATAAGATGGCAACCAACAACTTCATTTTTCAAATTTCTATGGCGAAGCAAAAGTTTATATTTTCCATAAAAAAATACTTTTGGAAAGTTCATATCTTCAAATTTCTTTTTATCGATCCCTGACGTAATATATGTGCCCTGCAATCATTTAAAAAACAAAATTCTTACTAATGAATAAGTAGGTAGGGGCGACTAGGTAAAATTGTAACACGCTATGATTGTAACATGGTCAATAATAAATGTTGACCATGTTACCTACTGTAAATGTTATTGTAAATTTTAGATGTTTCATTATTTTCTTTTCTTATTATGTAGTTTATTTTAATGATTGCCTTTATAACTGTACTCCAACGGCTGGTACAATAATTGCTACATATGGATTTATTTTTTATTCTCCTTTACTCTCAACAATTTTTAAAAATGTTAGTCTATACGCATTTATATATAACAGAAACATGTCACACAAAAGAATAACAATTTTATTTAATCAAAGAAAAAAAGTTAGAATCTTATTAAAATAGATTGATCATAAAACTGCTACATTTGTACTCAAACTCACCTAATACTTTAATAGACAAGTGATCAAATTGTTCATTTTATAATTTATTATTATAATTCAATCAAGTTAAATTGGTATTGTATATAGTTTAGTTAGTATTGTAAACAAACAAAAAAATAATATTGTACTGATTATAGGTTTTCAATACTATGTTACACCTATGTTATGAACCCAGACTCATATCTGGGTCATTTGGTAATCACAATAATACGAAAATCAATTTTATATCTAAATACTATTGGTATAGACTGAACAGTTTCTTCCTTAACCGTAAGATTTATAGATGATGTGATTGAACTCAAATTTTATAGACCATTATATCTTACATTAGGTTAACATTATAGTAGTTATTATTATTGTTATGTCAACGATTATAGAGTCACACAATGTAATTCACTAGGACCTAAATTATTCTTAATTTATATTAACTAAATACTAGCGTAATTATTTTATTATATAATTTAAACAAAGTGTAGACGGTGCCTTAGAGTATAGATATAATTGGATTGAAGAAAATGTAATATCCCTTAACAAACCTAAATAAATAAATATTTATGCCAATAGTCACAAGTCGTTTACAGCCACCCGATAGAGAGGTACAACTTTAATATATATTAATGTAATAATAATTCAACCAGTGGCAACTGTAAACTAATTACTATGGTATTTTCATTTAAATATATATGAATAACCATAGATTTTGATCTTAAATTGTCAAATACAAACACACAGAATGTTGACAACAATATGAGAAGTTTGACAACTCTATTTTTAAAAAAATCGTTTTCTAAATAATTTTTTTTTAATACGAGTGTTTATGGCACTATTTTATTCAATTTTATCATACAGTAAAACATTCTGGGTAGCCAGAAATAAAACAAACATAAATACAGTACATATATTACCCAAAAAAAATATATTAAAAATGGCTTACGGTCTTCCGTCGGCGTACCCATCATTCTAGTTATTTAGCCACACAAACCAAATTCTCATAAGTTTTTTAATATGTTGCATACACAATTATATAGAAAATATAGGTAGAAGATAGACAGGGAAGTATATAAAACCGCAGATTGTAACATTAACTAGTTTAAGTGATTCTCCGCATTACATATTTCCTCCATATGTTCAACAATTTGGGATATGATGTAAAGAGTTTAATACAACGTTTATGTGAAAATCGGTTTAGTAAAATACAAGCTAAATTCAGTGTATTAACGTATCAGCTCTTAAAAATAGTACTGTAGTTAATGTATTATAATTGAATTATACTGAAATAAAATAAATGAATAAAAGAATTATAAATTATATAACTGTTTTAAATAATTTTATACATTACCGCTGGTAATGGACATTCATTAGTTGGAATTTTGAAACCCTCCATAAAGTTAAACCATGCATTTCCAGTGAGAAGTTTTACATTACTGCATGCCTTTTTTTTCTTGAGAATTAATGCATTTGGCACCCATCCACCAGTTGAGCCCCAAGACGCAAAGTTATAATCGATCTACAAATAAACACTATATTACTTTATATAAGATGATTACAAACATTTACAATTCGTGTAGAAATTAAAATGAATAATAAAATAATACAATTGTTATGTTTACCAAGAGTTTGCAACTTCAGACACTTATTTTGTGAAATATAATCATTATTCTGCTTAATATAATAATGTATGAGTTACGGGAAAAAAAAAATAAAAAAAGGTTTTTACACAATTGATGTCAGTAATTATATTCAGTTAATCTAGTTAATTTTAGATACAAATTAACTTTATGTGTCATCAGACAACATTAATAAAATATAGTGTGCAGTCCTTGTCTCCGTATGGTCTAACCAATGGAGTAGCTGGATTTTTGTAATTATGGTTATACATACCAAGTACTATTAAGCATAATCGTACAGACTTAAAGGGCAACATCTATTTTATAATTAAAATGAAATTGGATGGGAAATTAAAATTAATCAGTTTGATATTTTCGTGGCCATTCATTGATCATGAACCAGTCAGAACTTATTCTATTATATATTGGAGAGTCTATTTAATAAATTTATCAGTACCAATTTTTTTACCAACGAGATATCACAATACAAAAGTTTCTGTGTATTATACAACTCTTAAATTAATTATTATACGTATAATATGTACTTACTATAAGAGTATCATCGAAAGGTATCGAAAATGTCGTATTGCCTTTTAATTCTGTTATACTTGATGTCTTTTTACTCAAATACCAATTAAATTGAATCGGAAAGGTTTTTGATGTATCACACGGATATACTTTATCAAACACAATGCGATATTCGCCCTTTAACAATAGTGGAACAAATATAATATATACAGGTTTAATTACAAAGAAATCACTAAATCACAAATATAAATTTGGCACATTAGTCTTAATAATAGAAAATAGATTTTATGTTTAATAAATCAAGCCGATTATTAATTTACCAGAGGCAAGTTTGGCCTAAAAATGTTTTCAGATTGAGACGATGAGAAAAATAAAATAAATCCAAAAGTTTTGATTAACATTTTGCTTATGATTTAACAATTATATAGTGTTTCATACGTTTTCAACAATAAGAATAAATTGGTAACTAACAGACATGCGTTCTAAAATAAATTGGTATATTTAAAACGATTGACATCCTTGATCTGTAATTTCTAAATATTGCCGGAAATAATTATATAAATATATTTAACCGGAAAAATGTGATTCAGTTGTTCCGGTAATTATAAATGTATCTATATATTTAAATAAATAGTACTAATCACACAAAAAAAAATTCCTGTGATCCAATTTTCACAAAGAAAATAATTGTAAATTGAATAAAAAACAAATTTCCTATATTACATACCATGGGTGGCAACATCATGGCTCTATTCATAGGCATTTGCGGGCTGTTACTTGCTTTGTAACTTCTTAAAATGTTTAGATTCTATAACAATAATAGATTTATTGTTTTTCATTATATTGTAGTGCTAATAGCATCTCTTTTCTCTGGTCACCACTGTTACCACTAAAAACACCACTGAAAACCGGACACATACAAACACGTGACACGATCGTATCATCGCCTTTTAAGACAGTTAAATTGCTTAGATTTTTTTCAACAATATCTTTTCTGAAAGGAAAAAGAAAATAGTTGGTACTATGACGGGTCAAAAGTAAAAATTTTCCAGTAGTTTTCAAAAGTTTCGTGAAAAACAAAAGAAAAGTTAAGGTATAAAGGGTAATTTTTACGCAAAATTGATTTTCGATTTTTTTAGTATATTATTCTTAAGTTTTTTAAAATTTTATTTGTTGGGTAAAAAAGCTTGACAATTTAATACAATGCTCTTAAGAGGACGTCGCACCCGCATGTGTTGTCTCCGTCTTACACACGTACGTTATAGCAAATTTTTCGTTCACTATTTTCAATTGGGTGCTGTCATTTTTGATTTTACAGTAAATTGACCTTTTATCTAATTGTAGGTAAAAACATTATCTCCCAGACAGCATTTTGTAATGATAAAAAATTTCTGTCTGGGTCTGTGCCATCTCTTTAGTTTTTTACGATATTTTTATTTTTAAGTGAGTTATGAGCATTTCCAAACAATAATATTTTACATACTGATAACTCACTCTAAAGTCAAAAGTTACAGTACCCTTTTGAAACTAGTGAATGAAAATTTGCTATGTTGTACGTTTGTAAGATGGAGACAACACATGCAGGTATGACATCTCTTAATATAAAATGACAAATGAAAAATATTAGAAATCCTTAGTCACAGTGAACAAAGCATTGTGGTGAGGCGGCAACTTCATGCAACTAATTGTCAATGCATATAAAAACTAAACAACAACAAATATAAACATTTCCATTATGGTTTGTCTTATCAGCATACATGATTTGGCTTCCACATAATATTTACTATTAATTATTATTTTGTTTGCTTATGTATTTTGAATTGATTTAAAGTGTAATTTTAGGTTATTTCTTTTTATTTACAACTCTGTCAATGTGTTGCTGGTTAAACGTAATATACTTTTATATTTACTGGATGTTAAGGTATGTATATTATATTCTTACATAATATGGTAATGCGATGTGTGAAACAATAATGTGTATACAGTAAAATATTTATGTGCTGTTATAAACTTCCTAGTCACAAATAGGTAGGCTGATAATTATAAATAAACTTAATAAATCATCTTCTATTAGAATTATACGAGTACGGGTATGACAACATTTATCATATCTATAGGGTAGGTTTACCAATTTAATAATTATATAATAAAAGTTAATATAAGTTTATGTAGTGAGATAAAAATAAAAAAAGAATAAATTTGATAAAGGGAAGTCGCGGTAGTGCGGAGTATTGCGGCAAATTACAAAGGGTATGGGAAACTAAGATGGTACGCATATCAGCACTTATATTACATTACCTTTATCCTACTACAGAATATTATTAGTCGAGTACGTAGTTGATTATCTGTCATAGAGTGTAAAATATATGTGTGTTCACTTACCTCGTATAGCTGTGGAAAGTACTCGTTGATCCTTGTTGGAATGGATATATTTCTGATTGGTGTGGATCGATGCACGTTACTATTATTTTACGACTTGTATTACAATATCTTATACCAGTTATAAGTTCATATTTTGCCTATACACTGTCGACTCTTTGTATTTATAATTAACTACCACCTGTGTGTCTTCTTTTTTAAGGATATATTGGATTTTGATATTATAGTGGGATAAGAATGGTTTGGATTATAACATTTGTTAACACTTCTTTTTCCTTGTGCATAAGCCTGCAATACATATGTGTTTTTTTTATATTTTCATGGATGCTTATTAGGTGACATCATTGGTTTATGTATTTTATTAAAATGTGTTTGTTTTCCATTTGCTTATGTACCTGAGGTTAATATCTCTTTAAGAGTAATGGAGCCGGGGAGTATCAGGATAAGTCTTGTCCGCTTCAAAACTCGAGATTCATTAACTTCAAATACACTGATGATTCAATGTCAGAATGATGAGACATCAGACGGCGCCTATGACGTAATTTATTGTACAGGTGTTGGAAATATGCCTATGTATTTGATGTTAATATCAAAATTTACATTTCCCAGTAGTTTTCAAAAGCGCCGGGAAAAACAAAAGAAAAATTAAGGAAAAACGGGAATTTTTACGCAAAATCGATTTT
>NC_042495.1:26789917-26791022 GCF_005508785.2 Acyrthosiphon pisum
TAATTAGATATTATGGATATGATTTAATTTGGAATTTATTATAGGTTCAAATTTTTTTTTAATTCCCATAGATAAGTATATATATGTCTAATACATAGACTGATATACCGTCTCCGCTCAGAATCGTTTTTTCTTATACAGTGATATTATATCATTGAATTCAAATTTAATACTGTCCATTATACAGTGACTCACTTCTAACCTACTGTACAGCAGAGCGACATCCACTTACCCACCTCTTTTTTACTTGAAAGAATGTTCAATTCTAAGGATAATGGTATAGGTTTTACGTTTCTACTCACATTATTCAATAATTTATGAGCAATTGAAAAAAGTCGTGTGACGTCATTGGGCCCTACTCATCGTAATTGCTTATATTATACGTGTAAAAGTTCCTCGCTTCTCACAACGATTTACCCTCCTAAACATTTTATTTTTGAAATTTAATTTACGTATAAATGTGTAACTTTATGTGTTTAAGAGGACGCAAGAACCAGAATTTCTATATGAAGTTTAGTTTTTTTTAATTATTAAAAATCTTAAAAGAGACATTTGGTTAAACGGCACGTCCGCGGTTGTTCGAACGCCGCGCGACGCTCGCTATGATGTGCCGTTTAACCAAATGTTTACGGGCATTTTCAGTTTTCAATTTTTTTAGTTTTTTTTTTTTATAAATATCAATAAAGTTTTATCTGTTGGGCCAAAAAGTGTATAAATTTAATACAAAGCTCCTGATATATTGTTACAATATCAGTTGAAAAATGTTAAAAATACATAGGCACAATTTTTTTTTATAAGCATTTAAAGATCAAATTTTGACAAAATTTATCAAATTTTAATTTGAAAAATTATTTTGTAGTTAAAATTTTTAAAATGTTCAATTTTTGTATCTAAGAATTGAAAATTTAAAACAAGATTCCACGTAAGTAATTAATTCTGTTACCAAAAAATCTAAAAAATAAATTTACACAGTTTATTTTTATAGTCATTTTAAGTACAAATTTGGACGAAATTACATATTAAAAAACCTGGAATAAATATTTTAGTTATTTTGTTGTGATTGAATAATATTATTCGTGGGTACTTGAAACTTCTAAAGTATACT
>NC_042495.1:26791122-26792286 GCF_005508785.2 Acyrthosiphon pisum
TTTATCATAACTATAGGGTAGGTTACCAATTTAATAATTATATAATAAAAGTTAATATAAGTTTATGTAGTGAGATAAAAATAAAAAAGAATAAATTTGATAAAGGGAAGTCGTGGTAGTGCGGAGTAATGCGGCAAATTACAAAGGGTATGGGAAACTAGGGTGGTACGCATATCGGCACTTATATTACATTACCTTTATCCTACTACAGAATATTATTAGTCGAGTACGGAGTTGATTATCGGTCATAGAGTGTAAAATATATGTGTGTTCACTTACCTCGTATAGCTGTGAAAAGTACTTGTTGATCCTTGTTGGAATGGATATATTTCTGATTGGTGTGGATCGATGCACGTTACTATTATTTTACGATTTGTATTACAATATCTTATACCAGTTATAAGTTCATATTTTGCCTATACACTGTCGACTCTTTGTATTTATAATTAACTACCACCTGTGTGTCTTCTTTTGTAAGGATATATTGGATTTTGATATTATAGTGGGATAAGAATGGTTTGGATTATAACATTTGTTAACAGTTATTTTTCCTTGTGCATAAGCCTGCAACACATATGTGTTTTTTTTATATTTTATGGATGCTTATTAGGTGATATCATTGGTATATGTATTTTATTAAAATGTGTTTGTTTTCCATTTGCTTATGTACCTGAGGTTAATATCTCTTTAAGAGTAATGGAGCCGGGGAGTATCAGGATAAGTCTTGTCCGCTTCAAAACTCGAGATTCATTAACTGCAGGTATACTCTGATGATTCAACGCCCAGAATGGACGATAAAGCGTCAGGCAGCGCCTAAAGCGGGATTTATTGTGGTTTGGTGAATGCCTATGTATTTAATGTTGATCTCTCTTTAAGAGTAGTGGAGCCGGATTGTCAGGATAAATCCTGTCCACTTCAAAACCCGAGATTCATTAACTTCAAATATACTCTGATGACTCAATGTCAGAACGATTAGACATCAGGCGGCGCCTATGACGTAATTTATTGTACAGGTGTTGGAAATATGCCTATGTATTTGATGTTAATCTCTCTTCAAGAGTAGTGGAGCCGGAGTATTACGATAAATCCCGTCCGCTTCAAAACCCGAGATTCATTAACTTCGAATACACTCTGATGATTCAAAGTCAGGACCGATGAAACATC
>NC_042495.1:26792386-26793910 GCF_005508785.2 Acyrthosiphon pisum
TGGAGCATGTAGAAATGACCACTTAAACTGATTAAATTTCCCTGTAAAAAAGGTGCTCTGAACATACATTACACTTTTTGAGATTATGTGTTACACAATGGAGCATGTAGAAATGGCCGCTTGAATTGTAGAAATCTCCCTATAAAAAAGGTACTCAGAACATACAAATATATAGGTACTACTACTATCAAAAATAAAAGAATTTCATTTAGTTAGATTATATAATTTTTTGTCATTATTATATTATTATAATATGATCAAATGTCTGTAGATTTCTATACTGTTACTTTAAATGAAATCACAGTACAAACTTTTCAAATTAAAATATCTAAAACCAATAAATAAGCTAATTAAAATGCATGTTAATTTCTTTTCGAATTATATGGCGAGTTATTTGTACCTATTATTTATTAAGAATTTTTGGGGAGTTATTTTTTGGATTGAGCTAGGTACCTATGTTTTGAAATACCGGCATATTTTTCGAAAAAAGACTGCGCACGCCTATGCTAGTAATATACCTATATACCTACTAATATACACTATACGCATATACAGGGGCGGATTTACCCATAGGCCACCAAGGCACATGCCTAGAGCGCAATATTTTAGTTTTTCATAATTTCATAATTATGTTTACCTAAATTTATATTTTACATTAATTTTTTTTCGTATACAACTTGTATGAAACTGGAGAATGGCTCACGTCGCAGTAACGTTTTAATATATAAGCTATAATAACTTTGCCGTTTAAGTTTAATCCTGGCGACCGGCGTGCGCCGCCACCACTAGAGCCTAGAGATTCGACATCAACACTCGACGAGGCAGTTGCCTATGTTAATACATGGGAGATAGTATACGAGTGTGCGGCGTAAACCAGGGTTGGCACGAAAAAGCCCACCCCGAAAAAACCCATAAAACCCGGGTTACTTTTCTGGATAAAATAGAAGTTCACTCTTATTTTTTTTTTTTTTTTTTTAACCTGTGTTAATTTTCAGAAAAAATTACCTTATAGGTATTATTTATTTTTCTAATTAAAATATTAAATTGATTTGAAAAAAACTAAATAATTATTTTAATTAATAAGGTTGGTACAATTTTAGTAACAAATAAAAATCTAACAACAAAACAAAAAACTTAATAATGCCACTAACGTAGTAACGTTAATAAAAATTAACAATTGGGAAAAGTTCTGAATGTTTATATCTTATATTATTATCATATAGTTTTGGCGGGGCCAGTATAGAGATAAGTGATAACGCGATAAGAGAAAAAACAAAAAACGCATGGAAAAAATACATGGAAAAAAATTCCGATTTTTATTTTTTTCGGATGGGTTTTTTCAGAAAAAACCCATCCAAAAACCCTGCCAACCGGGTTGGGTTTTTTCTAAAAAGCCCGGGTTTTTGCCAACCCTGGAATAAAATGATAATAATATGAATGAGCAACAAATTCAAAAATTAAAAGTGCAGGTAGTGTGATGCTTGATAAGAATAATATTATCCTGATTCCTGACATTAGTTTTGG
>NC_042495.1:26795654-26796625 GCF_005508785.2 Acyrthosiphon pisum
CAAAGCGAATTTCAGTTCAACTCTACGTATTTGGTCATAATGTTCACTGCTTTTAATTTTTCTAATAACTACTACTATAATTTGATTTTTATATTAAATAAACATTCAAATTTTATTTTGTACCATTATTTTCCATTTTTTTTTTTTTTTTGTATAGAACAAAAATGTAAATATAGGTAATTTTTTAAGTATAGTATAGCTGTGACTGTTGAAAGCAGGGTTCACATGTTACACTATTAATTTCATAACTAACGCAATATATAGTACACTATATATACTTACAAGTGTACTAAACAGTCGTTAAGTCGTACACCATGTGAGTGAGTTAAACTCCTTTAAAACTATTTTTTTTATAATATAATTGTTTATAATATAATATACACTTTTGTTAGTTGGTGTTGAAATGTATTATGATTAATGAATATGTCTGTAAAATAAATACAACTAAGTTAAACACAACTTAGATATTTTATTAAAATAATGTTTATTGAACGAGAACACTACATAACGGTAGGTACACTACAAGTCAGAAAACTGTACTATAGATAATGCTTACTGCTTAGTAATTACCCACTAATTATTAAACTGATGGTTAAAATAGTTGAAAACGCCATAAACACATCTGATAATGAATTATAACTTTACACTGTCTTATTTTTGCATATTATAAGTTAAATCTATAAAAGTAAGGTAGGTAGGTAGGTACCTACATTTAATATTTAAATATATTTTGAATATAGTCCTTAAGCTTGTCTTAAAACAAAACAACTCAATTATTAATATCTAAATACCTATTTAATGCATGTGGTGTTCGGTGGCGCAACTAGGGCTGAAATGATGGGGGGCTGTAGCCCCCACCTGAAATAACATGAAAAGTAACCTCGTGAGGGGCATGCCCCCACCACCCCTTATATTTTGTTTCACTTTAAAATATTAAAAAATAATACAAACAAAATCCATTTAATTTATGT
>NC_042495.1:26798085-26799891 GCF_005508785.2 Acyrthosiphon pisum
GGGGTGGGGTTGGTGATGACGTAGGTATAGGTAGGAGGTGAGGCGGGGGGTTATCAAGCGCGACCAACGTGGCCGAGGTATGGTTGGGGGGTGGGGTGGTGATGACGTAGGTATAGGTAGGAGGTGAGGCGGGGGGTTATCAAGCGCGATCAACGTGGCCGAGGTATGGTTGGGGGTTGGGGCGGTGTTGAAGTAGGTATAGGTAGGAGGTGAGGCGGGGGGTTATCAAGCGTGGACAACGTTGCCGAGGTATGGTTGGGGATGAGGCGGGGGGGGGGGGAGTGAGGCGGGGGGTTATCAAGCGCGGTCGACGGGACCGAGGTATGGCGAGGGGTTATCAAGCGCGGTCAACGTGGCCGAGGTTTGGTTGGGGGGTGGGGTGGTGATGACGTAGGTATAGGTAGGAGGTGAGGCGGGGGGTTATCAAGCGCGACCAACGTGGCCGAGGTATGGTTGGGGGTGGGGTGGTGATGACGTAGGTATAGGTAGGAGGTGAGGCGGGGGGTTATCAAGCGCGATCAACGTGGCCGAGGTATGGTTGGGGGTGGGTGGTGATGACGTAGGTATAGGTAGGAGGTGAGGCGGGGGGTTATCAAGCGCGATCAAGCGCAGTATAGGCGGGGGGGGGGGGGTGAAGCGGGGGGTCGCAGGAACCGGCCTTTCTATACTACTCACGTATGGTCTTATTGGTTCGAAATTCACATTTTATGGTAATTTAAGATAAAACAAATTGTTTCATTATTTCTACTATACCTAAACGAAATCTTTCTATAGTTACACAATATCTTATTTTGTCGTTTCCTTTCAAAGAACAATCCAAGAATTAACCTATCCTGTGTGTCTGATTTATAATATATTTCTAATACGATACTAATAGAGTGTATCGCTCGATACAATATAACACGTAAGTGAGGGAGTTCTTTGAAATACCTGTATTCTAAATACATTAGAATATCATACACTCAATAGACATCCTGAAATTCATATCCAGGATTATTAGAAATTTCATAAGTGTTCTTACTAATTAAATACTGTTATATTGTGTATTTCAAATAAAGACGAGTCATTTCAAGCAAACACTGAGGTGTTGGGTAAAAAACCAACTGATTAAAATAAAACATATATAAATCGCAGTATAAATACATATGATAATAAAGTAATATCATCGCATAATTCTCAAATCACATAAGACCACAAACATAATTTTAGAAGTGAACCATATTTGGTTAACTAAAACAAATTGCAATAATAACGCGCATCGAACCACGAACGATAAAAGAACGACTCCAAGTACATCGAGATTAACAAGCACATCGTCAAGGTAATAGTGACTCTATATCTATTAGTACTTAAGTCAAGGTAAAATTACATCCCCCATCACAGTCAACTATAAAACCTTGTTGTGGAATAAAATAATTTTATACGTATACCCCAACTAATTATATTCTTGTTCTAATATTCCAATATATTATCGAACTAGTTTTCAATACAAAAAAAACCATTCCCACCATTCTAAATACCATATTCCATACCATTACCTTTGCACAACCTATCTACCTATTTCTTATTATAAAATTTATTTTATTCTACTACAATATAAAACTATAATAACTCTAATAGCTAACTTAAGAAGACGTCGAACTCGCATGATAAATATTGTCAAAAATCAAACTTTAAATAACACTGATAAACATGGGCGGACTGGGAGGTCAACAGCCCAGTGTTCTATAAAACTAAACGGCCCAAACCCCTGAATAACAGCTTCTTTATGATACCTACGTTTTCGGCTATAAATTATAAATATAC
>NC_042495.1:26801680-26802585 GCF_005508785.2 Acyrthosiphon pisum
CGACAGGACCGGAGCAGAGTACGCTGCATCAATGTTTTATCAGTGACTATACGGAAACCCGTAGGAAATTGAACACCATTTTTCACCGAATCTCTAAAGTCGGATATCAATTTACTAGAGGACTCACTGCTACCACACAACAGTTTGATTGGACGAGATTTTCCAGCAACAACTTTACCAAGACGAATAACTTTAGAGTTATCCGGAATAACTATATTATGAGGTTCGAGCAAATGTGAATGGATGAATTGTCATCCGAAATCCGCTGGGCTGGTGAAGCCGAAGAGGACTCAGGTACACCATAAATAATTGTATCTTAAAGAGCATTTTTGACGCTCAAAGCTTTCCTGCAATACCTGGGAGATAACATGGGAGCTTTGGCTAGGTGAACCAGCATCCTCCAAAGACGTAGCTTTAGATTTAAGAATATTTAGTCCACTGCGTAAGGTGGTATTTTCAGCTTTTAATTCAACAATTTGCAAAGATAGTTGCTTTAGGTCATTTTTCAATTCCTCAAATTGCTAGGTTTGAGTGGACGAAATATTTTTATTTGCAGATAAAACTTCACCACGAAGTTTATCAAGAGCCGCCATAATGTCACTATTTGAAGGAGGTATGGATGAAGTAGACCTTGTGATAACTTTATTTGAAGTAGTAGTAGTATTATTAGGAGTAGTTGGTTTACCCATACTGACAAAAATGATAACTACTTGTCACACAGTGTATATAAGACCGAGAAGTGTTAGTCAATACACACGCGATGTATATACCATGTGCGGTGCAGCGCGGACCTTATCGGCAAAAGTAATTAAGATTATAGGACGACGAGATAGCACAGTCGGTGTAACCGTTGTGCCGATAAAATTCAAAATAAACTTACGTACTAAGACTAGACGGTAAGAAGT
>NC_042495.1:26802685-26805337 GCF_005508785.2 Acyrthosiphon pisum
CTACTTCATTTTTCAAATTTTTAAATCGAACAACAATTTTATATTTCCCATAAAAATATATTTTGGGAAAGTTCATATCTTCAAGTTTCTTCTTATCGATCCCTGGCGTAATATATGTGCCCTGCAAACATTTAGAAAACACAATTGTTACAAATGCATAAGTAGGTAGTGGCGAATGGGTAAAACTGTAACACGTTACGATTGTAACATGTTCAATATTTAGATGTTTGATTATGTTAGAAAGCTTTTTCAATGTAGAATTTTTTTTAATGATGGCCCTTATAACTGTACCCCAACGGCTAGTACAATTGCTACATTTGGATTTTTTTTATTCCCATTTACTTAACAATTTTTAAAAAAATTTAGTCTATACGAATTAATATATAATAGAAACATTTTACGTAACAGAATACAAATTTAATCAAGGAATAAAAGTTAGAATCTTAATTAAAATAGATTGTACATAAAATTGTTATAATTTTATTGTACTCAAGCTCACCTAATACTTTGATAGAATAGTGCTCACATTGTTCATTTTATAATTTATTATTATAATTTAATCAAGTTTAATTGTAGATAGTATAGTTAGTATAGTAAACAAACAAAAAGAAAATAATATTGTACAAATTATACGTTTTTCAATGCTATGTTACACCTATATTATAAACCCAGACTCATATCTGGGTCATTTGATAATCACAATAATACGAAAATCAATTTTATATACATATAAATACTATTGGTATAGACTGAACATTTTTTTCCTTAGCCGTTAAGATTGATAGATAATAGGATTAAACTCAGATTATATAGACCCTTATATCATACACAAGGTTCATATTATAGTAGCTATTATTGTTATGTCAACGATTATGGAGTCACACAAGGTAATTTACTAGGCCCTATAATATTCTTAATTTATATTAACTAAATACCGGCGTTATTATTATATTATATAATTAAAACAAAGTTTTGACGGTGCCTTACGGCATATCTGTAATTAGATTGACTAAAATGTGTTATCCCTTAACAAACGTAAATAATTCAATATTTATGCCAATGGTGTGACTATAGTCGCTTACAGCTTCCCTATATAGATATACATTAATATAAAAGTAATTCAACCAGCTGCAACTGTAAACCATTTACCATGGTATTATTATTTAAATATTTAGGAATAACGATAGACTTGTGTCTGAAATTGTTAAATACAAACATACAGAATGTTGATAACATTATGAGAAGTTTAACTACTCTAATTAAAAAAAATTGTTTTCTAAATAAAATAGTTTTAATACGAGTATATGTTGCATTATTTTATTCAATTTTAGCATACGGTAAAACATGATAGGGAGGCAGAAATAAAACAAACATAAATACAGTACATATTATCAAAAAAAATATATTAATAATAGCTTAGTGTCTTCCGTCGGCGTATCCACTATTCTAGTAATTTACCCACACAAACGTATAATATATTTATAAATTGTACATTAAGCAAATTCTCATACGATTTTTAGTATGGCACATACACAATTATATAGAAAATATAGATAGAAGATAGTCAGGGAAGTGTATAAAATCACATGGTGTATCATTAACCAGTGAAGGATGTTCTCCCGTTACATGATACCTACCTACCTATATTCAACAATTAGTCGAAATTATTTAAAGAGTCTAAATCAACGGTTATGTGAAAATCAGTCTAATAAAACCAATTATATAGTTAATATAACTCATATAAAAGAGTCAAAGGATGATGACCTTGATATATATTGATATATAGTGTATTCATTTGTAATATGTAATATTTAGACTTAAATAAAAACACGGGATAACTAGTAAATAGTGGACCGTACTGAGTGTGGGGTGATCCAGTATACATATGCATATATACACATTAGGCATATAATTACGCTCCCTCATACACCACACACGACAAATGCAAAACATAAATGATATTCAACACCTCTCCGACCAGCCGTTTAGTATAAACCAACTATCAATTATCAACGGCGCCAGACGACAGCACATTATATCTCATAATAAACTTCAAGACCCCGACGACAAATTTCCGATATAGACGTAGGGACATCATAACACAATAAATTACCAGCAGCGGCACCTTTGTCATACCACTGAAGACAGAAAGTCATAAACACATCAATGCGTAAACGCAGACATCGATGCACCAGAAGAAGGGATCACACCAAAGTCACATTATATAAGGACCCTACGGGATCGACTCGCCGAACAGTCGTTTTTACAAGATCATCCGATGCACAACGTCCACGCCAGTCAGCGTCTCGATACTTTTTCTTTGCTGTTCAAGAGGAGTATCTACCAACATCAATTCAGACGTATATGTATATTGAATCATTTTCAATATTCAGTATGACCACACGATTAATTATCCCTTATTACATACTATATGCAATTAGTTTCTTCTTTTGATTTATCTATCTAACTACTCCCCTACCATACAACCCTTGTGACTATTGACGTGAAATAGCTTGCTATTAAAATTTAGTTTTTAAATTATTAGATCATAATTACGTTAATCTATTTAGAATATATAAGCATAATTTTAAGTGCTCCTTAACTTAAATATACATTCGGTTAGCCGTTGACTGTGCACGATTGCTGCGAGTG
>NC_042495.1:26805937-26812688 GCF_005508785.2 Acyrthosiphon pisum
CAGCCGCGTCCCCTCGTTCACTGAAATAGGTCGTCAATCCCGCGTGTTTATTTTACACTACGTATTTTCTTGCAATATTGTTGTTAACAATCATTACTTCTCCCAACCTCCGTTTTTCCCTTTTAAAATCTTAATTTCTCCTACTACACATTATTAAAAGTTATTATATTATTACTATTGTATATTTATCTATAGAATAACTCAGTATAGTAACGTATCAGATCTAATACTATTGTTATTATTGTATCATAATTGAATTATACTGACATAAAATAAACAAATAAATAATTATAAATAATATAACTGTTTTTAATGGGTTTATACATTACCACTGGCCATGGACATTTATTAGTTGGAATGTTGAAACCCTCTAAAAAGATAAGCCATGCATTTCCAACGAGATGTTTCAGAGTACTGCATGCCTTTTTTGTATTGAGAATATATGTATTTGGCACCCATCCGCCAGTTGAGCCCCAAGATGCAAGGTTAGCATCAAGCTACAAATAAATACTATATTGCTTTAGATAAGATGAATACACACATTTACAATTCTTGTAAAAATTAAAATGAATCAAAAACACATCATAACTATAATAATATAATTTTGTTAGTTATATTCACCAAGACTTTACTACTTCAGACTCTTCGTAATAATTATATGATTAATTATATGATTAATATTTAATGTATAATTAACGAAGATAACAAATAAAAAAAAAATTAAAAACATTCAGGTAATTATTTCCAGTTAATTATAGATACAAAATCGTTTTATGTGCCATTAAATGAAAATTTGTAATTATGGTAGGTACATACAAAGTACTATTAGGTATAAAACTAAAGTGAAACTTTCATTTTATAATTATAATGAACATGGACGGAAAATTAAAATTAATCCGTTCGATATTTTCGGCCATTCGTTGATTATGAATCAATTAGTACTTATTCTATTATATTTAAAAAAAATATCAATACCAATTTTTTTACCTACAAGATATCACAATCAAAAGTTTCAGTGTATTATACAACTCTTAAATTAATCATTATACGCATAATATGTACTTACCGTAAGCGTATCATCGAAAGGTATCAAAAGTGTTGTATTGCCTTTTAACTCCGTTATACTTGATGTCTTTTTACTAAAATACCAATTCAATTTAATTGGATGGTCTTTTGTTGTTTCACACGGATATACTTTATCAAACTCCAGGTGATATTCACCCTGTAAAGAGTGGAATAAATATAATATATACAAATTTCATTACAAATAAATCACAAATTTAAATTTGATACATTAGAATTAATAATAGAAAAAATATAAAATGTTTAATAAATCAAGCTGCTTAATATTAATTTACCATTGGCAAGTTTGGCCTAAAAAGTTTTTCGGATTGAGACGATGAGAAAAATAAAATAAGTCCGAACGTTTTGATTAACATTTTGCCTATGATTTTAACAATTACAGAGTGTTTCATACGTTTTCAAAAAGAAGAATAAATAGGTAACTAACAGACATGCGTTCTAAAATAAATTGGCATATTTAAAACGATTGACATCCTTGATCTGTAACACTTAAACACTGCCGGAAATAATTATATGAATATATTGAACCGGAAAAATGTGATTCAGTTGTTCCGGTAATTATAAATGTATATATGTATTTAAATAAATGGTAGTAGTGGCACAAAAAAAGTTCCTGTGTTTCAATTTTCATAAATTAAATAATTGTAAAATGAATAAAAACCAAAATAACCTATATTATATATTACGGATGGCCAAACCATGGCTCTATTCATAGACCCTTGCAGGCTGCGACTTGCTTTGTAACTTGTAAGATGTTTAGGTTCTATACTAATAATAGACTTATTATTTTTCATCATATTGTAGTGCTACGCGCCTCTTATCTCTGGTCATCACTGTTACATATATAATAATATTATTATGTATGTTGTGTGATATAGTTAATTCTGGGGTCTTATCTGTGGAAAAGTTTAGAGGGAATGACATAATTGAATTTTAACATCTAAAAATTTACGGAAATTAGTGAACACTTAATCATATTGAGAAGGGAAAATATAAAAAAATGTCAGGAAATAATACATTTTCAAATTTTAACTAACTGGTAAAAAAGAAAATATAAATGTAATTATCTTTCCGTTTGGTACTAAATACCTACCTCTACTTCGCTGGTGTCTTAAGTTTACTACCGTAAAAAGTAATATGTATAATAGGGTGATTTTTTTATTGGTATTTTTCTTGATGTTAAAAAAAGCCTTTGATTCTGTAGATCATAATATATTATTAAAATAAAACTATACAATTTTGGAATTCGTGGTGTTCCTAATAATCTCATCAAATGTTTTTTTAACAAATCACAGTCAAAGAGTTAAAATAAATAATGTATTCAGCAACTACCTATAACACTTTGAATTAGGGAGATCCACAAGGAACTGAGCTGGAACATCTACTTTTCATTGTATATATAAATATCTTCTTGAATTAAAATGTGATGGGTTAATTATGTGTTTTGCTGATAATACCCTAATACTAATTAATGGCTAAAATAAAGCCAAAATTATTTATAAAGCGACGCAAATTATGTCTGATGTGAATAAACGGTTTATTTCAATTTCTCTTGAAATAAATTATGAAAATACATGTTGTATATCTTTCATGGTTTCAAAGAATAAGAGGTGGGTAAGTGAACATCGATTTGCTGTACAGCAGGATACAAGTGGATCACTGTATAATGGATGGTATTAAATTTGAATTTAATTATATAATATCATTGTATAAGAAAATCGATTCTGACTGAGCGGAGACTGTATGTCAGTCAAGGTATAAGATATATTATAAACTTATCTATGGTATTAAAAAAAAATTTACCTATAATAAATTCCTAATTAATCATATCACAGTATCCATTATGTACCTTTAACGAGTTATACATCAACAACAAACTGTTATACTATCATAGAGATATAATAGTATACTTTAGAAGCTTCAAGTACCCACGAATAATATTATACAATCACAACAAAATAACTAAAATAGCTATTCTAGGTTTTTTAATATGTAATTTCGTCCAAATTTGAAATTAAAATAACTATAAATATAAACTGTGCTTATGTATTTGTAAATTTTTTGGTAACAGAATAACCTACTTCCGTTAAATCTTTTTTTTAAATTTTCAATCCTTAGATATAAAATTTTACGTTTTATAAATTTTTAACTACAATTTTAAATTTGATACATTTTGTCCAAATTTGATCTATGGTTTCAACAATTATAGAGTGTTTCATACGTATTCAACAATAAGAATAAATAGATAACAGACATGCGTTCTGAAATAAATTGATATATTTAGAAGTATTGATATCCTTGATCTGTAACTTCTAAATATTTCCGGAAATAATTATATAAATATATTTTACCGGAAAAATGTGATTCAGTTGTTCCGGTAATTATAAATGTATCTATAAATTTAAATGGTACTAACGGCACAAAAAGTTTTAGTGTGATACAATTTTCACAAATAAAATAATTGTAAAATGAATAAAAAACCAAAATTACCTATATTGTATATCATGGGTTGCCAAACCATGGCTCTATTCATAGACTCTTGTTTGCTGGGACTTGCTTTGTAACTTGTAACAACCAAAAGATGCTGGGGAGGCAAAAATAAAATAAATATATATAAAGTAAATATAAGCCAAAAAATAAAATAAAAATAGCTTACAGTCTTCCGTCAATGTACCCACCATTCTTGTTATTTATTTACATACATCAAATGATCACACAATTATATAGAAAATATAGATACAAGTCAAACAGGGAAGTATATAAAATCACATACTGTAACATTAACCAGTTTATGTGAAAATCGGCCTAATAAAACCCATTAGGTATATAGTTAATATAACTTATATAAAATATTCAAACAGTGGCAACATCGATGGACATCATCACATACAAAGTTAAACGAAATCAAACCTTCCATCAACCCTTGGCCAACACACACTTCCAAGAGACGCCACGAAGTCATAATTAATAGACTCAGAATCGGGCACACGTGGCTTACACACAGCTTTCTCATGAGACACGACGATCCCGCCCAATGCACAACCTGCGGAGAAGCTCTAACTATCAAACACGTCCTTCTACACTGCCGAAATTTTACAGATACCAGAACCTCCTTAAACATTCCAGAACACCTCTACGAAGCACTTGGACCGGATTATGAAAATTCTATTAATATTCTAACTTTCCTAAAAATAACTAAACTTTATAATCTCATATAATTTCATATGTTCTCCTAGATATTCCCCTACTTTAATTACACATACCAAGAATAATTTTATTGTAATATTGTAAAATGTATTGTAAATTGTACCTGTATATATAAGTAATATTTTAAAATATGTAAGCTAATAACCTTAGTTGTTGAGGCTCTAAAGTAATAAAAAAAAAAAAAAAAAAAATATTCAATAGTTAAAGACCTTGATTAGAAATACATTGGTGTTTATATTGTATAAACCAATCAATACTATTATATTATTATTATTATTTATTACTATTGTATATTTATTAATAGAATAACTCAGTATACCGGATACAAGCTTAGCTGAGTATACTAACGTATCAACTCTTAATAGTATTATTGTTATTATTGTATTATAATTGAATTATACTGAGTAATAATTAAACGAAGAAGAAAATTATAAATTATTTAATTATTTAATTATTATTTATTTTTTTTTTTTAATTGAGAATATATGAATTTGGTACCCATCCACCAGTTGAGCCGCGAGACGCATAGTTATAATCGAGCTACATATAAATACTATATTACTTTACTTAAAATTACTACAAACATTTACAATTCGTTTATAAATTCACCTATATTATATATCATGGGTGACAAAACCATAGCTCTATTCATAGACACTTGCGGACTGCGACTTGATTTTTAACTATTTAAATGTTCAATATAAATCCACCTCACACACATGTCTGATATTATAGTCTTCCGAAATTATATTCTTTAACCATTCAGTCGTTTGGCTATAGAATATTTCAACTCCATAAATGCCATCGGTTCCTCAACCAGTGCTGAATGTTTTGGATTGATCTGGTTGGCTAGACTGCTGTTGTTGGATTGATCTGGTTGGCTGCAATTCTATGTCAACGACGTATATCCACATCGACTGCTCTTATTGTAACGACGTTCGCATGCCCCGAAACAGCTGGCGCGGGGACCACGAATAGTGGGTTTCGTCTCGTTCAAGTCATTGATATTTCCGACGTAGTTACACTTCAAGAGTGTGTGGATATTGTTTATTACAATCAATGATAATTGTAAATCAGAGTGAAGAGGTTGTTGATCTGATAAGATTGTTGATATTGATAAGATTGTTGATATGATAAGATTGTTGATGTGATAAGATTGTTGATATTGATAAGATTGTTGATATCGATAAGATTGTTGATATCGATGTTGACTATTGATATCCACTATCGACTTTCACTATCGATTTTTTTTATTATCGATTGCAACAGTCGACGACTCGGGCGGTGCTCTGTCGGCTTCGCCCAAACATGTGTTGACATAAAAAATTTACCTTGTATTTCGAAATTCCTTTTGAATGAGATTCTGGTAGAGTGTCTGCGATTTCCTTTTTTTTTGTCGTGGATGGTCTGAAGTTAGATCCTTAGATATAACATTTGACGTTTTATAAATTTTTAACTACAAAATAATTATTCAATTTTAAATTTGATACATTTTATCCAAATTTGATCTTTTAATGCTTATGAAAAAAAATGTTGCCTATGTATTTTTAATATTTTTAAACTGCTATTGTAACAATATATCAGCAGCCTTGTATTCAATTTTTACATTTTTTGGCCCAACAGATAAAACTTTATTGATATTCACGGAAAAAAAATAAAAAAAAATATTTGTCTGTATACAGCTCAAAAAAGGTCAAAATATTTATAATAGGCAAAATAAACATTCAGTGAAATTTTCATGTATCCACAGTTTTCATTTTTGAATTACAGCAAACTGAGAAATCGAGTGAACATCCAATGTCGTATAAATTTTATTTGGTTTTCTTCTAGACATTTTGTTTTTAAAGGAAGATAATCTTATAATGAATCTTATATTAAATATTTTAAAATCTTAGTTCTAAAAACAAAAATTTTTACGAATACTTGACTCAAAATAATTTGCTAATTTTCGTAACTTTCCATATTTTGTCAATTTTTAACTTTAAATGCTAATAAAAAGAAGAACTGTGACTAAGATTTTTTAATATTTTTTAAATATCATTGTAACAATATAGTAAGTGCCTAGTATTAAATGTTCAAGTATTTTTACTTAATATAAAGTTATATTGACATTGATAGAAAAAAATACTTAAAAAATTGGAAACTGAAAATGTCCCTAAACAGTTCAAAACAAATCAAAATATTTTTAAAATTGTATCATTTATAGGAAATGGAAATATGAACAACCAGTGAAAATTTCACGTACCTATCTATGGTTATTTTTTTTAAAGTTACACCAAACACCAAAATCAATTTTGTAATAAAAATCGATTTTGCGTAAAAATTCCCGTTTTTCCTTAATTTTTCTTTTGTTCTCCATGTCGATTTTCAAAACTACTGAGATATTTTATTTTTGACCCAATGACCCTCAAAAGTACCAACTAGATTCACTTACCTATCAGAAAAGAAAATCCAAGCATTT
>NC_042495.1:26812738-26816883 GCF_005508785.2 Acyrthosiphon pisum
TCCTATTTAAAATTACCAACACATTACATTTATTGAATATAATAATAATACATATTTTGTGTTAGTACTTATTATTATAATCGGATAGTGATCGAACAGTTTTTCCTCGCTATTCGGAACGTAATATTGATTTAACATACCAAGTACCAACACACAGTTTGTATAATTTATGAGGTAAGTTAATTTGTTTTTTAATTTTCTATCATGATTTCATTAGTCACTAATTACATACTTGATGTGATTTCTATACATATTTATAACTATACGACATCAAACATTTATTTTTATTTTTGTTTTAATTTGTGTCCACGGAGTTATTATTATTATTTTTTTTTTTTAAACGTCTTAAATCGATTTTATTGTTAGATCTATCCACTAAAAAAATCTACATTTGTCGACACGGAAACTTACATCGAACAACAGGTGAAGAAACATAAGATAATTAAATACAATCACATTAAAAACGTTTCGTTAACTTTAGAGAAGGTAAAAAAAAAATAATGATATGTACCTGTATATACTGGGCATAATATTATATAAACGTACCTTTAAAGTATACGGGACCACGGATAATAATATTATCGTTAGGCGTGATACGCCGCCGCCGCGGCTGTAATGGGCCGAGAGAATTGAACGAGATAATTATAATGCCTTCGCTGTTGTAGTTTACGGTATTATTACGTATTTTTCGAAAATCTTTTCCGGTGGTGATATTCCAAAGCGGTATGCCAAGGTCGGTGCTTACACGGCTGAGGGAATGAGAGACGGCCAGTGCCGACCGTCTGTGTATAATAGTAATTGACGGGCGTGTGTGTGTGTGTGTGTGTGTGTGTGTGTGTGTGTGTGTGTGTGTGTGTTTCTTATGTTGGAACTATATAAGCGGCACGCAGTCCACAACGAAAATCTTCTTCTGGGCGGACATGGTTCGGTGTCCGTCGTACGGTGTTCCGCGCGTGTGTTTTGCCGATAAATTAAACGCAGTTGACATAACACGGCAAGCGTAACCCAGCAGCAGTGTCGACGTTGTTGCAGACAGATTTATTGAGTTGGAATAGATGGAGATGAAATAATAAAAATAATAAAAAAAAAACAAAAACGTGAGGCCAAGCGAAGTATAGAAAAGTAAAACTCGAGTGGATATCTCGAGGACTCGTTTCCGGCGCACGTGCGATACCCGGGCGATAGCTACGGTTCCGATAAAATAGTTTTTATTTACTATTATATTTTACAATATACTGCAGTTACTTCCCGTCACGAAATTTCGAAAACTAAATAAACTCCACGTTTACCGGTTTCGCACCGTCGACCGGGGGTGTGTCATCGGCAGATCGAAGTGACAATCCCCGCTGACTCAGACAAAATTCTTCCCGAAAGCGGCTCCTAAACATTTTGTTTTTAAGCTGTAACTTTCTATTATATACGTAGGTATAATATGTATAGTTCAGCTACATCAGTAGCCAATAGCCATCGATATTCATATTTTGTACGAATTACGTAAACTTAGTGTTTTCGGTCACCAAAATTAAAATTTCTTTGGTCCAAACCATATTATTTTGACTATAGCTAGTGACTATTCGTCCAAACTACGCTAACATATATTATATCGAACAAAGTAATCTAGGTCAATCCACCCGTCGGTTTTTAGGAATAGTCAACACTTACCACTCTTAACATGTGGCTATTTACATATACTTTTTTTTTCATTCCAGTAATATTAACTTTTAAGGAGGTATAATGTATTACATTTTAAGACTTAGTACCTATAAAAGTTATATATTTTATGAATTCTGATATTGAAAACGAATTTTAACGTCATGATATATTTAATTCAACAAACAATTTTTTCCATTTATTTATCTTAAAAAGCATAAGTAGTTGTTAAATAATATACAAAAATTAAAGTCAAAATTTGATAAGCAAATTTCGAAATTTGTTTATAATTTGTTATCATTACCTAAACAACACAATATGAGAAATTAAAACTTGTTTTAAAAAGCTTAATAATTGCCTAATTTGATTGATTAGTTTTTAGTACATAGGTATACGTAGGTATGGAAATAGACCTTTTTAGTATGAAGAACGTGCCCTATTCTTTGGAAGGGAACTGACCGAATACCCCAACAAATTAATAATCACTCAAATATCCTTCATTTCGACTTTGTTATAATGTCATCATTGTACAGGGGCTGTGAAATATATCACTAACGTCTTAAAATGTTATAAGTTATAACCATTATTAAATAATTCGAAAATACAAACAGTGGATCCTTGAGCACTATAATATAATAATGTATTGTACCTATCAGTATTATTGTAATTCGAGGACCTTAACCTAAATATTCGAGTCCACTTACACAATTTCATTGAAATGTATACGTACATTAATTAATATATCTGGCTTTATCATTTTTTATTACCCCATCCACTCCCCTAAACCAGACAAAAATACGGAATTGAAATGAATACGCTGTAACACGCGTGTAATACTTAACTGACTATATCGAAACTAACAATTGTATTTGATATACACGGTTTAAAATGATTACAGCTGTTGTTACATATTAAAACTATTTGATTCATTTAACAACATATTATTGCTATTATATGGGTTACAAAATTTGTATTGTTTTCTATTATTATTTACTTCAACGGCAACTCTATAATATAGAGTGATTACAAATAAGAATTAATAATTTTGTTTTCGATCAATTCCGGCCGAGTATTATACGGAGTCACAAAGCGAAATTCCGGTCATGCCCGTTCGTAATTAAGAGCATTCATTCGGGTCCTTCGGGTTGATGGTTTTATAATAATATCCGAAATCCCTTTTGATTCTTGACATTATTCTACGAAATATACATTCTAGATATATATACGTAGTTGTGTTCTGTGCAATCTATCTAAAGCGGATCGATAGCATAATATTCATTATACATCATTGTCAGCACGGTTTACCAAGTATTGTTGTAGTGCCATGTGGCGAAGTATTAATTAAATGTGCTTTATATTATAATATGTAAGAACGTTGTCGCTTTTTATTTATTTTCTATTATTTTACTATAACGGTCGTAGTTATTATTACGTTCAACACACTCAGTGCTGTGTAACATATTATCATAATGATTATTCACTAGATACTAGATATTACTGAATTAATTACCTGCAGCGTGCATATATATGAATACAATATGTCGATGATTAAACAATCGAATGCGATTAAATTCAACGGTAACGCCGCATACATAAACATATTTGTGAAGAAAAAAAAGTGAAAATGATGTAATCTGAGTTGCTGACAATGGCCGATTTTGATGTACCGCAGGTGGGCGTAATAATATTATATATTATTATATTGATACCATGGAAAACGTATACACTAGGTATAATTATTTTACGCATACATTTATGTTATTTTTCCGAAATTCTTAGAACACATTTTAAACCTTGAGAAACGTTAATGACGTGCGTTTGTCCATGTTTAATATGCAGCTGGATCCATCAGACAATATAATTAATTAGATACTCGCTAGAAAACATATCAGTATATTATTTTGTTTGAACTATTTTGAAATAACAGAGTTCATCATATTAATTTATCTGCCGGCATAAGTATGTAAAAAATATGTAAATAGAATATCGCCTTCAACACAGACCTCCTATATAGAAACAATAATATTTAACTCCAAAACCACCAACTGTTCCATGCACAAAATCTGAAGTAGGTACGCGCTGTACCAAAACAATTCTAGGTGATACTATTAATAATATCGAAATCGAATTCGTAATAGAATATTATAATAATAATATATACCGCGAGGTCGTGCAGAAGACGTCAGTGACGGACGAACACATATTTTGTCTAAACAGTATAATGCGACAATAAACCTCATACCGTGCGCTATTATCATTACACACATATGGTTATTATACAACGCAATTTTTGCGATATTCTCAAGTCTACAGGACCCGGTGGTACGCGATTATACCGATTTTGACATAATAATATTATTATTATACACTCGTGTCCGAAATCATAATGACAATGTCGATCTCTATGGCGCAATAACATTATTATTTGGATATATGGCGTGAACAACGGCTGTGTGCAGGTGTCTTCCGATCGAAAACATCTGTGTATATGGGTT
>NC_042495.1:26816983-26817164 GCF_005508785.2 Acyrthosiphon pisum
TTGCGAGTATCGTTTATATTGATAAATATTATATAATAATATAATATATATATCAGAGACGTTCGTAATTATTAACCTCCGACACGCATTCGAGTTAACACACGTCCCTAGTGTTATTTGTCCTAAGCCCTAACCTACCTACTTGAATTGTAAATGTTGTTCAATCTATAACACTTCAACA
>NC_042495.1:26817214-26818122 GCF_005508785.2 Acyrthosiphon pisum
TCATAATATACTCGTAGTTAACGGCTATCAGAATATAACTCTGACCAGCCCCTACAACGAGAATATTACACTATTTACAGTTCAAAATAAAATTAATAAAAAATGGAATCGTTTATCAAAGAAAAAAATAAAGAATATAATGAACTAATTGATTCAAATATAAACGATTCAGACGAAGAAGAAAGAATACACTATGACAATTTACGATTAATTAACAAACAAATAAAAAAATTATTAGATGATAAAAAAAAACTTAAAATTGAATATGAACAATCGCAGTACATAAACTATAGATGTAGATTAAATATAAGTAATAATTTACATGTACTGTACAGACAGTTAGAAGATTTTAATATAGGCAAAAACTAATGTAAACTTAGCTATTAATATGTATTAATTTGTCATTGACATTAATGTATATTATTATAATGATTTAAATAAATATAATAATTTAAGATAACTGGAAGTATATTCGTCTTATTATGTGGTAATATGTTACAGTTACATTATGAAAAGAAATACAATCACCAAACGTAGACGAATGGAATCAGCTGAGAGTGGGCTTATTGAAATTGAACGATTCAAAAGCTGTTCGAGAAATTTCATTGTTAAGAATACTGAAGAAATAATAGACTACAATGTATTTTTTAGTTATGTTTCTGAAATGTTAATTTCTAAGTTGACACAATCAAGTCAACAGACAACAATTAAATTTAATTTGTATGTTGATAGCACCTATGAACAACTATTAACGGGTGAAGTACAAGATATATTGTTTAAAACTTCAAATGTATTGGCATGTAAATCATACAATTTTAATAGTTTACTAAACCAAAATGTTTGATAAACTTAGTGATGGGCAAAATTGTCTTGGTCTTGCAGTCTTGGTCTTGGTCTTGCAGCAAGAC
>NC_042495.1:26820035-26822205 GCF_005508785.2 Acyrthosiphon pisum
TTCAGGATATTCAAAAGTTTCAAAAGATCTAAAAGGGATAAATAGACTTTTTTCTTTTTCTATAAGTTTCAATAATTTTAACCTTTCTTCATCGTCAACATTGATATGTGGGACCTTCCAGACTATTTTGTTTAAAACGACTTTACCTTCAGTAGCAGTTGCACCAGTTTTACAACTTAAAGCATTTAAATCGCTATGACTTCGAGTTAATATTAATTCCAATCTAGAATTCACCAATATTCTTTTATAGTCTTCAAACAAACCTAACCAATATTTCAATGGAATGCAAGCACTAAATTCACCTTTCTCATTTTCCGATTGCATTGCGTTTTTAAAATTCCAACCAGAATTTTCATAACAATTATAGTTGTCTGGTGTACAGGATAAGTAACCTTTCAACGAGCTAGTGATTCCAAGAACACGCGTGCTATCTACTTCTATCCCATTGATTTCCAATCGTATTTGTTCGAAGAGGAAAGAGTAACCGTTATTAGATAGTTTCACTTTGGTAGCATCAGTTATTGTTCCTTCCAAAAAAATAAAGCTTTCGTGTAGATATGGGTAGACATCCGTTTGCTGGATTGATATACGTATTTCATCATTATTATTAAATGATGTAGTATACGGTGTGTATGAATGATATTCAATTTTCGTAATTTTAGAATCCGTTTCGTACTGTGAAGTTATATCTAAAATATCACTCTCAGGCATTCTGCTTTAATTGATAACCCAGAGCTTGTAAAATTTTTTTATTTTTTACCGTTAATTTTTTTATCTTATTTGATGTTGCTGGTAGCACTTTAGTCTTATGACTAGTTGTGCTGATCCGAAGTAGCGGGTTTATATTGAATTTCAGTCCCATCTCAAGACCCGTAACGTTTAATATGTAACACGATTGTCAATGCCTCACCAAAATTATCAATCGGATTATGATCTTGATCAACTAATTGAACGGTTATCGAATCAATATTTGTTTTATTCAATTTGTAATATATTAAATTTGGCGGTGACTGAATTACTTTCGACCCTGTCCTTTCACTCGGGAAAAACTCATAAATCGAATGACTTTGAAGATGGTTGTTGAATGATCCTTGAGCTATATTGCACATTACTTTTATAGAATTAATTGTGTTTAAATTTACAGCTTTTTCCGATCGAAGAATTTCATAGTATGGCTTATATACTCGTTTTTCAAAACCGAATACAGGTGCTTTACTATATGGATACTCAAAGTGTAGTATCCCATTACATTTTATATACGATCTGAAATCATTAGGATCAACAGTAATGTCGAATGTTAAATTGGTTAAGTTTTTCTTATTATAGACATCTATTTGCTTCTTAACTCGTTGCTTAATATCTTCAATCTCATAACAACCTTCTTCCAATGTAATAAAACATATCATAGGATTATTATTGTTTTCATTATCAACTACTTGTATAGAAAATTTATTATTATTTTCATTAATATTTGGGAATGAATTAAATGACTGTAAACATAACAAAGCTATTTCTGAGTCCTCGTAAAGGTTTATAGATGGAAAATAATTTACAGATAATATGGTAGCATTCCCAGTTAAACTTAAAGTAACTGACTCGTACATTACAAAATCTATGATATAAATTTAATGATCAGATCCGTGGCGTTTAATATGTAGAACAACTGTTAACGTCTCGTTAAAATTATCAATTGGATTATTGTTTTGGTCAACTAACTGAACAGTAATTGAATTAATATCTGTTTTGTTTAATCTGTAATATATAAGGTTTACCGGAGATTGAACAACCTTTGTTCCTGTTCTCCCACTCGGGAAAAACTCATATATCGAATGGCTTTGAAGTTGGTTGTTGAATGACCCATGTGCTATATTACACATTACTTTTATAGAATTAATTGTGTTTAAATTTGTAGCTTTATCTGATCGATGTTCTTCATGAAACGGTCCACAATCTTTTTTTCTATACCCAAAAACAGGTGCTATACTAAATGAAGTATTAAATCGAAGTATTCCATTACATTTTATATACGTTCTAAAATCGACAGGATCCATACGTATACTGAATGTTAGATGTGTTCCGTGGTCGTTATTAACTTGAGATAACTCTTTTGCCATATAATTGTTAATATTTTCTATTTCATAGCATCCGTCTTCCAAACAAAATTCCAAAA
>NC_042495.1:26835869-26837544 GCF_005508785.2 Acyrthosiphon pisum
AAAAGCATACAGGAGGTAACCAAAATTGTACTTTTTGATAATTATAGAGAACAGTTATCAAGGTGTTTTATGTTAGGCCTTCATTGTAATCAATGTAATCATCGTTATGTTTTCACGGTTATAACCATAGTTTATAACCATAAAGTTTAACTTCAGTTAAATAGGTCTATGGTTATTAACAAATAAGTCGACAATATCTAATTTTATGATTGGCTGCTATTTTTACCGCGTCAAGAGACATCTAATGCATTGCCAGCTGCATGTTTTTTGGTTTTTATCAATCATTTCTCAAAACATTTTTCGAGTGAGTACACGTCGGTTATAGTATTAAAATAATATTTCTTAGGTTATGTATCGAACAATTTCATACGTATTTGAATAAAACATTTTTTTTTTTTTTTTAAATCTAGCATGCCGAAAGACACAAAAGGTGTTATAAGCCATCATTACAGCGGCCGTGGTATGCGGGTGTATAATGCACCCGTATACCACAATGCTGCGCCGGTCCGCCGTCCCGGAGGAAACGCACGACGTAAGTATCTAATAAAAAAAAGCACATGCGTATTGCATAAGCAAAGTATAACACTAAACATGATTTGTACGTTTCAGGATGTTACAGGTGCCAACGGGTGGGACACCTAGCAAGGAATTGCGGTAAGTTTGTCCTATTATTTATTTTTTCACGTGCTAAGCTTTTGTAAATTTTATCAGACTCCCCCTGCGTGGTACCTGTAGCGTCGCCGGGCGCTTCCTCCCAGCAACAACAACAGCAGCAACAACAACAACCGCAACAGCAGCAACAACAACAACGGCAGCAACAACAACAACGGCAGCAGCGGCGGGGCCGTGGGAGAAGGTAAGATCGCAAATACCAAAATATGTCAATCATCATCAAAAACATAAAATGTATTGTTTTCAATAGTTTTGTCGGTCAAACGCCGAGGGAGCCGGCCGCAGCCTCCACCCCCAAATCTACGGGTGAGGAGGTGGGTTTCACGACCGCCTCCTCAACCCCTGCAACTCAAACGTAAGAATAGAATATAAATAAAAATATTAAAAAAATATAATTATATACATCATTTTCATTTTCCAGTATGATCGGGTCTGCAGATAGCGGGAGGTGGGAGGTCGAGGAGGATGGTGAGTTTCAATTGGACGATTTTGTCTACTTCATAATTTATTTAACAAATTGTATTTTTTTAAATATTTTTCAGAATGAATAAAGCACCATTTCATGTAACTTTTATTGTTATTTATTATTTCCTTGTTCCCAATTGTTTTATGAACTGTAACTGTAACGTTTGTCAATTGACAATTTTATTGTGTGTGAGGTGTGTCATTAAATATTTTAGTAGTTGGTTAACAACAGTAATATATTATTAGTAATAATAAAGTAGGTAAGTGATGTGTGTTGCTGGTTTGAAATGTAAGTGTTGAAAACCTTATCTTGATTTTATTCATCAGAATAGACTTTACTTCACAAAATGTGCTAAAAAGATAATTAATCGTTATAACTGTAGTCCACTGGTGTTTAATTTAGTAGTTTTATAAAAACCAACATTTGTAACCCAGATAGCAATTAGAAAATATTTATATTGTAGACATATGTTTTTCTTTATGTTTCTTTGGAAATATTTTGTTTAAACACCCTTTTGACCAATATGTTTTTTATTTA
>NC_042495.1:26837594-26850037 GCF_005508785.2 Acyrthosiphon pisum
CGCGGAAACAGGGTAGGTATACTTACACTTTATCACACATTACCCTTTAAACATGTTTTAATTCAGTATTTTTTATATTTTATACACTCAATGACATTATCAAATTGATGCACATGGATAAACTTTAATTCACCAAACGATATAAATCCCTTTAATAAAAGGAATAATTATATATACAAATGTAATTACGAAGAAATCTCAAATATAAACTATACACATCAATGATAATAATAAAAAAAACAATTCAGCAGATTGTTAATTATTACTATTTAATAATCATTGGCAAATTGGGCACAAAAAGGATTTTGGATTGAGACTTTTTTCCGTGCTGTTAGTACCATTTATTTAAATATACGAATAATTTTATAACCACCGGAACAAGTGAATCACATTTTTCCGGTTCAATATATTTATTTTATTATTTCCGGAAATTTTTAGAAGTTACAGATCAAGGATGTTTATCTTTCTAGACACATCAATTTATTTTAGTCCAAATGTCTTTTACCTATTTATTCTTGTTGTTTAAAACATATGAAACACTCTATCATTGTTAAAACCATAGGTAAAATGTTAATCATAACAATCAGACTTATTTTAATATTCTCAAAATCTCAATACGATAACTTTTTTAGGCCAAAATTGCATCTGGTAAATTAAGAATTAGCATAATATATTAATATGTATACATAATATTGTCATATTCCTTGGAAAGGTGTTTAAATTGTATTTTTTTTTTATATTTTATACACTCAATGACATTATTAAATTTGATACACATGGATATATTTTAATTCACCAAACGATATTCTACCTGTAATAATAAGAATAATTCTATATACAAATGTAATTACGAAGAAATTTCAAATATAAAATATATACATCAATGATAATAATAAAATTAATTATTATGTTTAAGGAATCAGGCAGATTATTATTTATAACTAATCAATAATTATTGGAAAGTTTGGCATAAAATGTTTTTGGATACAGACGATGATAAAAATAAAATAAGTACCGTCTTTTTGAGTATAATTTTGCAAAGATCTTGACAACTATAGAGTGTTTCAGACGTTTTCAACAGTAATGAAAAATAACTAACATGAGTTATAAAATATATTGATCTGTAGCCTCTAAATATTGTCATAAATGTTTATGTATAAATATAAATTTAACAGGAATAATGTGATTAAGTTAAATTAATAAAAACAATTATTATATCTAATTTATAAATCAGGGTTTGCCCAATCTTAACTTGGTTAAAATTAAATATTGATATATTTAGTGCGATTAACATGCATGAACTGTAACCTCAACAAGTGTATGAAAATCTATATAAAATTGTATTTAAAAAGATAACAATGAATGTCCGGAAATGATACATTTTCAAATGTTAAATTGTAAAAAATTAGTTACATAATAATATGATTCAATTAAATCACAATCAACTTTCTATACATTTTGTTCCCTTTATTTAAACATGTATATTTATAGATTCCGGGACTATTTAATCACAGTTTTGCAGTTGAATATATTTATATAAATATCTTCAGTTATATTTAGAGTTACAGCTCAAACATGTCAATACATCTCAGTGGTGTAGTCAGCACCCCCCCCCCCCTGAAATGTTAAGAAAATTTAAAAATTATTTTAAGACTATGTGATTTTATATACTTCCCTGTCTATCTTCTATCTATATCTATATATATAAAAATGAATTATGTGGGTGTGTGTGTCCATATTACCATGGCAACCCTTCATATATTATTTTGAGATTTCCGTCCATTCGTGCCTCCATATTACCATGGCAAAAAATTATATATTATTTAGAGATTTCCGTCGGTGTGTGTGTCAATATTACCATGTCAACCAGTTTTATATTATTTGGAGATTTCCTTCTATGTGTGTCTCCATATTACCATGGGCACCAATTATAAATTGTTTTGAAATTTCCGATGGAATGTTTTGTATATAAAGAAGATAGACTAACTTAAATAGGGAGAGGACCAACCCCGAGATTAGCTCAAACAAGGATTTTGATATTTCCTTTGGACATTTTTGTTTATAAATGGTTGCCATGGGTTTCGAAACTATTATAATAATAATTATTGGGTGCCGGGAAACGAAGTGCACGGGATCAGCTAGTTTTCTATATAATTGTGTATTTGCAGGTAATATGTAATAAGGAGAACCACTTAAACTAGTTAATGTTACACTCTGTGATTTTATAAGCTTCCCTGTCTATCTTCTATCTATATTTTCTATATAATTGTGTATGTGCCACAGTAAAAATCTTATAAGAATTTGTTTAATGTACAATTTATAGATTAATTGTAGGCTAAATATCTAGAATGGTGGGTATGCTGACGGAAGACTGTAACCTATTTTTATTTTATTTTCATATGTACTGTATTTATGTTTGTTTTATTTCTGCCTCCTCAGCATGTTTTACCGTATGATAAAATGGAATAAAATAATGCCATATATACTCGTGTTAAAACTCGTGTTATTTAGAACATGAATTTTTTAAAATAGAGAACTTAAACATATCTCATATTGTTTTTAACATTCTGTATGTTTGTTTTTGATAATTTTAGATACAAATCTATCATTATTCCTAAATATTTAAATGATAATACCATAAATACCATAGTAAACAGTTTTAGCTGGTTGAATTAGTATGTGTTACTATTTGATGTAATATCTCGTGGACGTTAGTGAGTTAGTGGGTTAGTAAGTGTAGTGATAATTTGAATGTTTTCAAGTAACAGGTAAGTATATGTTATTCTCCCCTCCACTTCATGCAGTAGCCGACTATGCTGTACGTTCACATTTTTTGCATTTTTTTTTCACATTTTATCTATCAGGTTTAGTTTATAATACGTTCACAAAGTAAAAATGCTGTCAGGTCAAAGTATATCCTTCATCGGTTATATTATATCAAATTTAAAAATAATAATTACGTTTGTATTTTGAAAGGTTTTTTAATTATTAAAAAGAAAAGAACTATAAAATAACTTTAATTCGTTATGGGTCTACCGGTAACTGTGTCAAAAACGGTGTTTGACATACGCCCATTTGGCAAGAAGAGTGTTACAGTCAGACTATTAATCACCAAACAAATTTCAATTATTGTGTTATAAGAATGTGAGTTAACGAAAAAAAATTATTACATTAAATTTAGAGCAATGGTGTACGCTCACGTCTAAATCTAATTACATTTCAATTACTAAAAACTTACATACCAGGTGTAGACGTGTAAGAATATCTGAGAACTTCACATATTCAATTAATGTGAAGCAGAGTTCAATAACCTTATTCACACCTATATTACACTCTCACATATAGATTTCTGCAGATTTAAAAAACTTCAGCATTGTGTGGACCTTTATATCGCAGAAAAATAGAAACGTCTTCACAGTTTTCAAGCATTATTCGATGAAGCTTACGAACTGATTAAAAACGATGTCCGAGGTTTGCCATCAGTTTTCAAAGGAACGAATTCACAAACCAGTATATACAAAAATACGATTTGAATTATTATTCTCATCTACAAAACGATGACACTTTTTTTTTGTATGAAATATTACAATTTTATTTTAACGTAATGTCTGACGTGATTTTACAGGACTTAATAGTATGATATAATACAAATTCATTTATATTTATATATTGTTTATTTATTAAATGAAAATTATTTTTATATTACACTCATCATGCGGCTAATTTACGTCTTATCGTTTGACGTTCAGGGTCTTTCAAAATCACTTCGAAAATGACCTGCATGGTCTCGTTCAAACTGAAGTTTAAATCCTGGTTTTTGACTTATCTGACGTTGTCACCTTGACGGATGCCTCAGAGTGACGCCACCTTCAACATAAATTAATTATTCAATCAAGCAGAACCAGATGATTTTTTTTTCATTTAGCAATAGTTTTTTAAGTTAAAAGTAAACCAAAGTCTAGTATTTACCTCTCTTTTGTAGGAACATTGTTTATGTTCTTACATTTGTAGTGAGTTATTGTCCAGTAGTTGGTAGGTTTATCATCCGGATTAAACTGGCTTTTAATGGTGGCCAAACCATCTCCCTGCCAGAAAGTGACTGAAATGAAGATTTCTTCGTCAAAATCTTCTGACCGAAATTTTTCGTCTAATATTTCTCTGTACGATGAACTCTAAAAAAAATAAATAAATTCATACTATAATTCATAACCTTAGAATATTAGATAAGAGATGATAAATTATTATTTGTCTTACTGTGTTTACTTGTTTAATCTTTTTATTGTCTATTATAAATGTATAAGTCTATTGTTTATTCAAATTCGTTCTATAAAACATAAACTTATATTACTTAATAACTTATTACTATACTACTTAATTACTATATTACTTAATAACTTATATTAAATATGATATATTGATATATTGTTTTTTTCATAAATGTATGAGTGGTTTACAACCGATCCCCAAAACAATATTGACAGTCAACAATATTGTACAGTCACACTCTAATTGTTATTTAATAAATATTATGTTTAAAATAAATACATACGTGTGATGTTACAATCAACCACGAATTATAACCATAGCGTTGAGCAGCTTTACGACTGGCCTCCAATTTGCTTTGGTTATTAAAGTAATTCATTTACTAACCTCTGATCCTGAACCGGTGATTGAAGTTCTATACGACATCTTGAAACTGAATTTTGAATTAATGAATAAGTTCCAGTTGCTGGATGTTGACTGTGATATTGCTGTCGATACGCTAGCCTTATATTATGCTGTAATGTTTCCACTACTATATGTATACTCGGCGTGGAATAAGAACATGACCAGTCGCGCATTCAAAACAACTTCCTCCACCGCACCGCCCACCATAATGGCAGTTACCGGCTTTGTCTATGGAGCGCCTCATGTGTCAACAGAGACGTGCACGTGTTTATAAAACACACAGTGTATGCGGTTCACATTTTGAACAGTGCTGTATAACTGTGAACAGATTTTTGGGGAACCAATGAGAAATCGGCTGCGCGTAACGGACGCTAATCGGTCCGCCGCCTGGTCATGTTCTTATTCCGCGCCGAGTATAGTAACTTCGAAATGTGGAATATCCATAGCAATGTTCATTAAACCAGCCAACGCCCTTAATTTGACCTCTTATTAATATTAGTTTTATTCCGCCAACGGCCTTAATATGACCTCCTATTAATACTAGTTGTTATTCGGACAACGCCCAAAATAATACATTATATATTATAATTACAATTACTGCAAAATACTTAGTTGTTTTTTAATTATTATTACATTAGCAGGTCACACGGATTCTTTCAATAGTTGCCACTAGTTGTCCCATAATATCGTCATATACCGCGGAAACAGGATAGATGTACTTACACTTTATCACACATTACCCTTTAAAAGTGTTTTAATTCTGTATTTTTTATATTTTATACACTCAATGACATTATCAAATTGATGCACATATGTTTGTCATGATATATTTTAATTTACCAAACGATATTCTCCCTGTAATAAAAGGAATAATTTTATATACAAATGTAATTACGAATAAATCTCAAATATAAAATATATACATCAATGATAATAATAAAAAAAAAAATATTATGTTTAATGAATCAAGCAGATTATTTATTATTATTTAAAACTAAAATTCTGAAAATACTCGAATACGCTATATATTATGATATGACGTACATTACAATAAAATTATTCTAAAGCACGTTCGTTATCTGCTTAAGGGCCATTATACATGTTTCAGGATTTTTGACACTATATTCTTCCCATAATATTGTCATAAACCATTTGTATTGTTAAATTAATAAAAACAAATATTACATCTATTTTATATATCAGGAGATTCCAAACCTTGACTTGGTTAAAATTGAATATTGATATACTGTGTGTGATTAAAATGCATTAACTGTAACCTCCAAAAGTGTATGAAAATCTATATAAAACTGTTTTGAAAAAGGTAACAAAGAATGTCCGGAAATGAGACATTTAAAATTTTTAACTGAATCGTAAAAAATGAGTTACATATAATAATATGATACATTTTCCTCAGATTAAATCGTCACGAACAACAAATGAAAAATTATTTCTATATTTTACATTATTTTGTATGTATTATGAATGGTAGTCTGATACCTCAGCCTCCCCCGAGTTACCTTAAGCCTTCTTAACCATCAATAATTTTTCGCATGAAACCAATTAATTTGTCAATTAACACTTTTAACGCTGGTGACGAGGTTTACGTGCCAATTTCATATATATTTCAATGCTATCTAATTATTGTAGCATTTATTTTTAATATCTCAAATTTAAGGTGGCTATAAAAAACCACTACTGAAAGTATAGAAAGTATGTGAACAGCGGCAGTGAGAAGTTCTATGGTCAGTGTGTTGATTTAGCTACACATATAACATTTTGATGGGTATGTGAGTGGTTGGATTTGGATGGTTAATGATTATTGACTATCCAATGACACACTTTAATAAAGTGTAACATAACTAAAATTAAAATGTTTTACCAACTATTTATTGAGTAGGTAGTTGTATAATAAATAATTAAGAATCACTGAACATAAAGTTGCACATTTTTAAAAAATATATTTTTCGTTAATTTTTGTTATTTTTATCGTTAAAAAATTGTGGGTACCTATCTATAGAAATAAATTATAAAATATAAAATGGAAGTATAGATAACCGCTCAGACTCTGGTGTACAGTGCATTGTATTACGATATTTTAAGTTTTAAGAGTAGAAGTAAATGGCATAATAGTATTAAATTAGTACTGTTATCAGAAAATATATATAAATAAAATAAAAATTACCAATTTTTTTGTTGTTGAGATTTTCGTAATTTTGAGTAGGTATTAAAATTAAGAGTATAACTAAATAAAAGAGTAACGTGGCTGAATAATATTCTGACGATAAATATTAAGAATCATGTACAGGATAAGTTGGACATTGTACAAATACAAGCGTAGTTATATAAAGAGTAGTGTAGGACAACTATATTATTGTAAGTGAACATAAGCAGTGTTTCGATAAATAAAGGTATAAAGGTTAAAATATTTTCTAAAATATAAACTACCTACTTGGCCAAAGAATATAACTAACATATTTCCTAATTATTTTCAAAACTTTTTAAAATATTTTAACAGCTAGTGATATTATTTTCCTGAAAATATTTTTACCATGAATTGGAAAAAATATTTTTATTCTGTGTGGGGTTCAAACTGGATACATAGCTGTAAACTAATCCGTGGATAGACAGCGACAACAGGCCTCCCTTATTCAGCACTGGTTGAGGGACCGATGGCATTTATGGAGTTGAAATATTCTATAGCCAAACGACGGAATGGGTGAAGAATATAATTTCGGAGGACTATAATACCAGACATGTGTGTGAGGTGGATTAATTAAAAGATATAGTAATATATATGTGTAAAAAAAAAGCGTAAGATTACATGTAAATAGGTAAAAATAAAGAGAAAAGGTCCCCTTACTTTTATTATAAAAATTAACGATGTTAGTAATAAACTGGCTGAAATTTTACTATGACATGAATACAAAAATAAACCACCTCTTTGACATTTTCAAAATATTAGGTAGATATTTAATTTTCATTATATACAACACGATCGTCGAAAACTGATGAATCAAATGTAAGGTAATAAACCAACCTCAATAATATTTTCATAAATTGTAAAAAATTGTCAAATAAAATATTATTTATATTATTTATATATATTTATATTATTCACCCCCCACCACGTTACAGTATACGATAATTATGTGTCAAGTCTACCCATGAAAAAAAAAAAGTGGACAAGTGGGTGTCACTCTGCTATACAGTAGGTCACTGTTATAATGGATAGTTTTAAATTAATTCAATTCAAATATATAATATCATTGTATACGAAAAACGATTCTGAGTGAAGCCTATGATATACATAATAATATATGTATTACTAGGTAAGTATATATTTGATGATATTATTGTGAATAAAGTAATTTATTTACTATATTTACTATATTTAGTTCTAGGCTAGGAATAGTTTTTCTTGTACAGTGATATCTTATCATTCGTTTCAAATTTAACACTATCCAATATACAGTCACCCACTTGTAACCTACGGTACAGCAGAGCGACATCCACTTACCCACATTTTATGATTTTAAAAATACAAACTAATAGGTAAACTTAAATTGTACTTTCATAGTCTACAATAAGTTTTCATAAATAATATTAAGCAATAAGTAACGGCAGTTGCGCGGCAAATGATAACAAAAAAATGCTTGTGTTATTACTAGAAGAAAATGCAGCAAAAACTTTTTAAAATGTTATTCATTAACTTAACTTAACTAAGTTAAAAATTATCATTAACTTGTGTAGGCTTGAATTACAGTGGTAACCAGAGATAAAAGCCGCGTAGCGCTACAATATGATGAAAAATAATAAGAATCTTATTGTTATAGAACCTAAACATTTTACAAGTTACAAAGCAAGTCCCAGCATGCAAGAGTCTATGAATAGAGCCATGGTTTGGCCACCCATGATATACAATATAGGTAATTTTGGTTTTTTATTCCTTTTACAATTATTTTATTTGTAAAAATTGTATCACACGATCTCTTTTTGTGCCGTTAGTACCATTTATAATTACCGGAACAACTGAATCACATTTTTCCGGTTCAATATATTTATATAATTATTTTCAGAAATATTTAGGTATTACAGATCAAGGATGTCAATATTTTTAAATACATAAATTTATTTTAGAATGCATGTATGTTAGTTACCTATTTATTCTTGTTGTTGAAAACGTATGAAACACTATAATTGTAGAAATCATAGGAAAAATGTTAATCATAACGTTCGGACTTATTTTATTTTTCTCATCGTCTCAATCCGAAAAACTTTTTAGGCCAAACTTGCCTCTGGTAAATTAATAATCAGCTTGATTTATTAAACATTTTATGTTTATTCCATTATTAATTCTAATGTGTCAAATTTGTATTTGTAATTTCTTTGTAATGAAATTTGTATATATTATATTTATTCCACTCATTACAGGGTGAATATCACCTGGACTTTTATAAAGTATATCCGTGTGAAACAACAAAAAATCATCCGATTCAATTTAATTGGTATTTTAGTAAAAAGACATCAAGTATAACGGAGTTAAAAGACAATACAACACTTTTGATACCTTTCGATGATACTCTTACAGTAAGTACATATTATACGTATAATGATTAATTTGAGAGTTGTATAATACACAGAAACTTTTGTATTGTGATATCTCGTAGGTAAAAAAATGTATATTGATAAATGTATTAAATAGATCCTCCAATATATTATAGAATAAGTCCCGGTTCATAAGCAACGAATGGCCGAAAATATCGAAATGATTAATTTTAATTTTTCTGTCAAAGTTCATTTTAATTATAAAATGGAAGTTTCACTGTAGTGCTATACCTAATAGTACTTCGTATGTACCTACCATAATTACAAAAACCTAGCTACTCCCTTGGTTAGACCATACGGAGACAATAGGACCGCACATTATGGTTTCAATAACATTTTCTTTAATGACGCACACAACTATTTTGTATCTGTTATTAACTGGAAATAGTTACCTGGTTGTAATAATATTTTTTTTATTTGTTTTCCTCGTTACTTATACATTATAATATCAATCATAATCATGATTATATTTATCACGAAATAAGTGATTGCATCACGAAATTGCATCGTGGGGCTTAACTGGCGGATGGGTGCCAAATGCATATATTCTCAATACATAAAAGGCATGCAGTACTGTAAAACATCTCTTTGGTAATGCATTTCCTAATTATTTAGAGGGTTTCAACATTCCAACTAACAAATGTCCATTTCCAGTGGTAATGTATACAACGATTAAAAACAGTTTTATAATTTATAATTTTTTATTTGTTTATTTTATTTCACTATAATTCAATTATAATACAATAATAACAATAATATTAGAGCTTTTACGTTACTATACTGAGCTATTCTATAGATAAATATACAGTAGTAATAATATAATAATTTTTATTAATTTATACAATATTAACACCAATGTTTCCTTAAATATTTACATTTATAAATGAGCAATTTGATTGATTCACAATATATTCTAATCAAGGTCATTAACTATTTTTTCTTTTATATGATTTTATTTATCATATTATTGTGTATGTGCCATAGTAAACATCTTATTAGAATTTGTTTAATGTACAGTTTGTAGATAGATTGTATGTTTGTATGGCTAAATAACTAGAATGGTGGGTACGCCAACAGAAGACAGTAAGCTATTTTTAATAAATTTTTTTGGTAATAGCACTGTATTTATGTTTGTTTTATTTCTGACTCCCCAGCATGTTTTACAGTATGCTAAAATGTGAATAAAATAATGCAACATAAACTAGTATTAAAACTATTTTATTTAGAAAACAATTTTTTTTAAATATAGTAGTTAAACTTGTTACAGAATGTTGTCAACATTCTGTATATTTGTATTTGACAATTACAGACCAAAAACTATCGTTATTCCTAAATATTTAAATAATAATATCATAGTAGGTATATAATATAAATATAATAAATATAAAATTAAATATATAATTTATATAATATAAATTCAGAATAATATAGGGCCTAGTGAATTACCTTGTGTGTCTCCATAATCGTTGACATAACAATAATAGCTACTATAATGTAAACCTTGTGTATGATAGAAGGGTCTATACAATCTGAGTTAATTCCTATCGAATATAAATCTTATGGTTGTGGAAGAAACTGTTAAGTCTATACCAATGGTATTTAGATTTAAAATTGATTTTTGTGTTATTGTGATTACCAAAGACCCAGATATGAGTCTGATTTTATAATATAAGTGTAACATAGTATTGACAAACATATAATCAGTAAAATATTATTTTTTTGTTTGTTTACAATACCAACTAAATTATCTGCAATTAAACTTGATTAAATATAATAATAAATTATGAAATTAACAATGTGAGCACTTTTCTATCAAAGTATTAGGTGAGCTTGAGTACAATAAAATTATAACAATTTTCTGTACAATCTATTTTAATTAAGATTCTAACTTTTTTCTTTGATTAAATTTGTATTCTGTTACGTAAAATACTTTATTATATATAAATTCGTATAGACTAAAATTTTTATAAATGTTTGAGTAAATGGGAAAAGAAAAATCCAAATGTAGCAATTATAGCAGCCATTTGAGTACAGTTATATAGGCCATCATTAAAAAAAAAAATACTACATTGACAAGGCTTTCTAACATAATCAAACATCCAAATATTGACCATGACACTTGTTACAATTTTTCCAGTCACCACGACCTACTTATGCATTTGTAACAATTTTGTTTTCTAAATGTTTGCAGGGCACATATATTACGTCAGGGATCGATAAGAAGAAACTTGAAGATATGAACTTTCCCAAAATATATTTTTATGGAAAATATAAAGCTGTGCTTCGCTATAAAAATTTGAAAAATGAAGTAGTTGGCTGCGTTGTTTATGAGTTTAATGTTATGCGACCTTGGGAAACACCAATTTGATTACACTATAAGAAATAATAATATAATATGTTATTGACTTGTAATGAAGACAATATAATAAATATTTTTAACAGTCCCAACAGTAACTGATGTAACTGATTTAATTCGCATTCTAAGGAGGGGGGGCAGTATCCTTGTTGTCCATAAATTGAACTTAATGATATTAAGTAATTTTAACAATTAATTAATTTATATATTATGATTGTTATTGTTGACGACCTAGTGCGCTGAAAACACTCGAATACACTATGTATTATGATATGACGTACTTAACAATTCTAAAGCGCGTCCGTCAACTGCTCAAGGACCATGTGTCATATATATATGTCATGATTTTTGACACTAGTTGTCCCATAATATTGTCATATACCGTGTGCCTGTGGAAACAGAGTAGGTATACTTGCACTATATCACACATTACCTTTTAAACGTGTTTTAATTCTGTATTTTATTATATTTTATACACTCAAAGACATTATCAAATTGATACACATGGATAAACTTTAATTCACCAAACGATATTCTACCTGTAATAAGAAGAATAATTATATATACAAATGTAACTACGAAGAAATCTCAAATATAAACTATACACATCTGTAATATATAATATTTAAACTTAAAATAAATCACAATACAATTAGTGGCGACGGTCCATTTGCATTGTTGGGCTATTCAATACGATTTACCCATAAATATATAATATATACGCATTCCCTACATACACACGCGACACGTGCGACACATAAACAACATAATTCAACACCTCTCCGTTCAGACATTTAGGAAAAACAACACAATC
>NC_042495.1:26850587-26864067 GCF_005508785.2 Acyrthosiphon pisum
GGCGAATGACTATATGTACTCTGTCATGAATGTAGGAATTATAAGAGCAGTGTCCAAGGTATAAATGTGTAATTATAAATGTTCATCATTGTAAATAAAATTCGGTTGGCGAATTGACTATATGTACCCTTGCTACGAATGTAGGAATCTTTAACACCCATTTTGGAATACAAGTGTTCTCCACAACAAAATGCTCATTCACGTAAATTACATTCGGTTGGCGAATTGACTTTATGTACACTTGCTTAGAATGTAGGAATCTTGAGAGCACATGGTAATAGTCACAATTATAAAAGAGTGTAAGGTATACGGAATTCTACAGATTATATAAACCAAGATACGTATATTGTCATCGTGATATCGACTGTCGAACATGACCCCGAAGAATTACTAACTACTCGGGAGAACCACCTGCAGCAATCTACGAGCAAGGTATATGCTTGAATATTTGTATAATAAGCATAGAAAATTCAAATATCATTAGGCAGATAGGTATAACACAGAAGTAGGACGATCTTATGTGGAGACTCAAACAACATAACTTTACACGACTCCCAGACACGTGCATATACACACACACATACACGTCGGTTTGTCACACCGTGCTTAGTATAATAATATACACGTCTCACCTAAAATCTCCACCTTCCACTATCGATCTTTATTTTTTCCTATTACACATCAATGATAATAATAAAAAAAAAATATTATGTTTAATGAATTCAGCAGATTGTTAATTATTACTAATCAATAATCATTGGTAAATGTGGCAGAATAATGATTTTGGATTGAGACGATGATAAAAATAAAATAAGTACCGATGTATTGATTATTATTGAGTGTTTCAGACGTTTTCAACAGCAAGAGCAAATAACAGACATGAGTTGTAAAATCTATATATATATAAATTAATGTATGTGGGTGTGTGTGTCCTTATAACCATGTCAATCATTCATATATTATTTTGAGATTTCCACCGGTGTGTGGCCATATTACCATGGCAACCAGATACATATTATTTTGAGATTTCCGTCTGTGTATGTCTCCATATTACCATGGTAACCAATTATATATTATTTTGAAATTTCCGATGGAATGTTTTGTATATAAAGAAGATAGGCTAATTTAAAAAGGGAGAGGGCCAATCCCGAGAGGTGCTCAAACAGGAATTTTGATATTTCCTATGGACATTTTGTTTATAAATGGTTGCCATGGGTTTTGAAACTATAATAATAATAACTATTGGTCGCCGGACAACGAAGTACACGGGACAGAGATAGGTTAGATGTCTGGCCAGAAGATAGGCTAATTTAAAAAAGGAGAAGACCAACCCCGGGACGTGCTCAAACAGGGATTTTGAGATTTCCGATGGAAATTTTCGTTTATAAATGGTTACCGTGGGTTTCAAAGCTATAATAATAATAATTATTTGTTTAAAATATTGTTGGTATGGTAAACGTTATATTAAAAAAATAACATATTATTCATATAGCGTTAGTATTTTTAATGGGCAACGAAGTGCACGGGAACAGATATGTGAGATATGTATATTTAGATTAGAACTCTTTTCAGAAGATAGGCTAATTTAAAAAGGGAGAGGACCAACCCCGGGAGATGCTCCCGGGAGGTGCTCAAACAGGAGTTTTGAGATTTCCAACGGAATTTTTTGCTTATAAATGGTTGCCATGGCTTTTGAAGCTATTATAATACAGTAAAATGTCCGTTAACGGTCACCTCTATGTAACGGTCAATTTTTTCGGTCCTCTCGAGTGTATCCTAGTTATATAAAATAAATTTAAAAGAAACTAACTTCTTCCCTGAATATCCTAAATTTAACTGTTCATCCTCGACCACGTTACAGTATACGGTAATTATGTGTCGAGTCTAGCTAGTTAAAAAAAAAAGGTGGGCAGGTGAGTGTCACTCTGCTATACAGTAGGTAATTATAATAATGGGTGGTGTTAAATTTGAATTCAACGATATAATATCATTGTATACGAAAAACGATTCTGAGTGAATCGTATAATAATATATGTATTACTAGGTAAGTGTATATTTGATGATATTATTGTGAATAAAGTAATGTGTTTACCTATTTACGTGGAATCTTTTTTGCAATCCTTATAGCTATCAAAATTTAAAATTTGATAAATGTTGTCAAAAATTAAACTTTAAATAACATCGACAAACCATCACCGCTCAGAATCGTTTTTCTTTTACAATGATATTATATCACTGCATTCAGGCTTAATACAATCCATTATACAGTGACTTACTTATAACTTACTGTACAGCAGAGTAACATCCACTTAGAAATCCACACCGGATATCAACCCCAAAGTTTAAAATCGAACCAATTTGTCTACTATAAATCTTGTTAGTACTTAGTAGGTTATATTATATGCACTGACAAAAAAGCATCATTATAAATTCAATTCACATTTATCTTAACGTCGTTTAATTTTCTTAAAAATTACGAATTTTGTTCATATTTACGTTCTAATATTAATTGATAGAGTATTAGAGTAGGCAAATTCAAACGAGATCAAGTATCGTTCGCTAAACATTATGAATGTAAACATGGCCGTAGATTAAGCATTTAAAACTAAAATAACTCTAATAGTTATACTTAAGAAGACGTCATACTCGCATGCACTGTCTCGGTCTCTCTATGTATGATATAGTAAATGTTCATTAATAATGTAATAAAATATTTTTAGTAGTTAAATAATTGGTAGTAGTATAGCTAGGTTGATTAGGTTCTTTTCTTCTATACATTAATTTTACATCATCGAATTCAAATTTAATGCATCCATTACAGTGACGTACTTAACCCCTTTTTTTAATTTTATCACGAATTTACAAGTTTTGTTCTACTTGATACTAATTACAGTTATTTAAACAAGTAGTTTTTTTAGTACTTAGAATTATTGCACTTACGATAATAGTTTTTAAAATAGTATTACAAACATTTTATTTATAAATGTAAGATCGGATAAAGTATTAGAATTGGACAGTTGGGACCATTTTTACAAACTGAATAATATGCTGATGAATTAATATATTAATTTTAATATTTTTTTCTGAATGTATAAAATGTATGTGTCGGATGGTGTGAAAAAAATTCCAATATAAATATGAAATATGTATTTTAAAACTCATGATATTCCAATAGATATAATTAGCATATTTCATTATTATATATATATTTGTATATTTATTAGATTAAGTCTTCAATTATAAAGATTATTAGCCTAAAGTTATTTACAAACTAAAAGAATTTATACAATATTACTAAAGAACAAAAGAAACATATGTTATCTACAAGAGTATTGTAATTTATTTATCATCGAAACTAATTGATTTAAAAAAATTAAAAATATTGCTAGTGTTGACTTGGTTGAGGACTTCTTCGAGGGATGAAGGATATTTGAGGAGATGACGTGAAGATGCGAGTTTTGGGCAGTTTATGATTATGTGTTCGATGGTGAGAGGGCTGTTGCATTAGTTGCACTTAGGTTTGGGTTCCTTAGTGATTATGTAAGAGTGGGTAATATTGGAGTGATCTATTCTAGCCCTGTTGCCAGTGGCGGTTCTAGCATATGGAAAGGGTGGGCAGCTGCCCACACCAAAATTTCTGCTACCCCTTATTGGGGAAGGAAGAGGAAATAAGGAATTTTATTCGCAGTTAAAACATAATTATAAATCTACTGTTGCCCATACGAAAATGTAGTCCTAGAACCACACCTGCCTGTTGGTTATTGTTTGTTCTCTCCTAGATGCATTTTCGGGGTATGACCATATTGAAACTATTTTTTTGACGTTCCTTAGTTTGTTGCTGGTTGGAATGTCATCCCAGAGGTTTTGCCATGATGAGAGGATACGTTTTTGAGCTTCGTTTATCAGGTCTTTTTTGGTGTTTTTGGTTATGGATAGGAAGATGCAGAAGTGACCGCTTCATTCACAATTCGTCTGCTTTCTCTTTCCCGAAAATACCTATGTATGATGGGACGCAGATGACATTAATTATAATGATAATTTATGAATATAATAAACTATTACAGGTAGTATAATGAAACGTGAGAAGTGAAGAGGAATCAATGAAATACGTATATTGGCTTTCGACTTTTTAAAGGGACATGGTACTCACTACACGTGTTTTGATGTCTTAAATTAATATTTCATATTGTAATATACTCCATAGCCTATAGCTGGCTAATTAACAATAACAGTATAATACGTAGCTATAGCATAATTGTCTCATTTTAAACTATACGCCTATACGTAGATGTCTGTAATAAAATAAAAATAAAATAAAATATAATAATAATAATGTACCTAACGTGAAAAGAATCATAAAAAACTTATTTTATATTAATTTATTGTTTGTCCACACTCCACCGAGTAGTCACTTGTATTATTAGTTTCACTTTTTCAACGCCCAACATATATGCTAGTTGCGCCACTGAAATCTAATATACAAATATTTAAGTAGAGTGGCAGGAAATTTAGTGCACAATATCGCAGTAAAATTGTTACCAGTAGAGATAGAAAGACAACGAGATAGCCAATGCATTGTTTTTAGCTTAACTACTTGAAAACGAAATTTCTAACTATTGAGTTCATTTTAGATTCTGAGTGGAGCGAGGGAGCTAGTGGTTTATCAATGACGTTTATTTTTATTTTTTACCAGATGGTAAAAAATATTATTATTATATCTATAAAAAATTTCTACCAGAAAGAGTGCTTCGATTTCAACATATAATACCTTATCTTTTATCAAATTAGATCATGAATGGACTTATAACAGGTAATTTTTCGAATTTATCAAAAGTTATTTAATGAAAATGGAAAAACAATCGATAAATTAAGGAAAACTGCTAAAAACGGAATTTAATTTCTAATGCTTTGTATATCACCGTAGAAATGAATTAACAATAATTATAATATAACTAGCTGATTTCGTGTACTTCGTTGCCCGTTAAATGTACCAACTCTATATGACTCAAAAATTTTGCAATTTGTTATTTAATAATCGGCGTATGGTGTTCAAAATTTATTTTAACTTTTACGTTGCTCGGAATTAAAATTCTGCTTCGAAGCAGTATGATAACAGGTAGGCAATCTACTTGCGGTAGATCGCGGACACAGTGCCGTTTGCACGTCAGTGTATAATTTAACTCTAAAGTATCAAAGTTATATCAAGTTTTAAAGTTTGTCGTATTCCACCTATGTTTGATTAATTTAATTAATTAATACAAAATCCTAATCTAACCTTGCTAATATCAGATGAATAAAAAAAACCAAATCTAACCATTTTTTAATTAGCATGTCTTCTTCCCAGAGTTCTAATCAATACACATAAATTAATATATTAACTGACAAAAAATAATAATATAATACAGATCAACAAACATGCCAGATCAACCAATATATGATACACTGTTGCGCCACTGTTGTATTTTTTACATCTACATAATCTAATTTTCCGGTGGTTGTTCATAAATTTTATATATTTCGTAAAAAGATTCTCCTGGCCATTGCAAACATCTTAAAAAAAATCGAGCCAATTCGGAATACCCATTGTCGATTGATGAGGTAACGACATTTTGCACGCTCCTTTCTTATATATATAGATAATATTAATTTGATTTACATGCTATAATAGAGAACAACAATATAAAAAATCCAGACTTTTTTGGATTAAGTCTTACAAGTGGGTCATTGTGTAGTTAATGGATTGTATTCAACTTGTAACAGTTAATCCAAAAAAATAAAACATAAATTAAATACCTATTATACAAAATACAAAATACAAAATAAATGAAAATCATTGATATAATCATATTAAAACAATATTATAATAACAATATTGAATTTTTGAATTTAATGATAAAAAATAATACGTAAACTTAAATTTTACTTTCGTGGTCTACAATAAGTTTTCATAAATAATAATAACTACAAGTTACGGCAGTTGCACAGCAAATGATAACAACAAAGTGCTTGTGTTACTAGAAGAAAATGCAGTCTTTTTTAAAAGTTTTCCATTAACGTAAATTGACTCAGTTACAACTTATCATTAACTTGACCAGACTTGAATTACAGAGATAATAGTCGCGTAGCACTGCAATATAATGGAAAATAATAAGTCATACCAACCTATTTTAGTTATAAAACCTAAACATTTTACAAGTTAGTAAGTTAGCAAGTCCCAGTAAACAAGAGTCTATGAATAGAGCCATGGTTAGGTTAGGTCTGGTAGCCAACCCATGATATACAATATAGGTAATTTTGGTTTTTTATTCATTTTACAATTATTTTATTTGTGAAAATTGTAACACACGTACTCTTTTTGTGTCGTTAGTACCATTTATTTAAATATATAGATGCATTTATAATAACCGGAACAACTGAATCACATTTTTCCGGTAAAATATATTTATATAATTATTTCCGGCAATATATAGGTGTTACAGATCAAGGATGTCAATCTTTTTAAATATATCAGTTTATTTTAGAACGCATGTCTATTAGTAACCTATTTATTCTTGTTGTTGAAAACGTATGAAACACTCTATAATTGTTGAAACCAAAGACAAAATGTTAATCAAGACGTTAGGACTTATTTTATACCTCTCATCGTCTCAATCCGAATACCTTTTCAGGCCAAACTTGCCAATGGTAAATTAATAATCAGCTTGATTTATTAAACATTTTATGTTTTTTCTAATATTAATTCTAATGTGTCAAATTTACTTTATTACTAAAGTTAAACAACTCATGGCAGGACATCGTAATAATCAATGGAGCAACCTCATCAGCTCTCTGAACGAAGGTCCCATCTGTAGACTCCAAATATTGCCATCCATAAATATTTATGTATGAATATAAATTTAACAGGAAAAATGTGATTAAGTTGTCCCGGAAATTTTAAATTAACAAATCGAATCGTTGTTAAATTAATAAAAACAAAAATTATACTAATTTTATACATCAGGGTTCGCCAAATCTTAACTTGGTTAAAATTGAATATTAATATATTGAGTGCGTTTAACATGCATGAACTTTAACCTCCAAAAGTGTATGAAAATCTGTATAAGATTTTATTTAAAAAAAGAACAAAAAATATCTGGAAATGATACATTTCCAAATGTTAACTGTATCGTAAAAAAATAGTTACATAATAATATTATTCAATTGAATAACAATAAACTTTTTAAACATTTTGTTCCATTTATTTAAACATGTAAATTTATAGTTTCCGGGACTATTTAATGACAGTTTTCCTGTTGAATATATTAATATAATAATTTCAGTAATATTTAGAGGCTACAGCTCAAACATGTCAATACATCTAAAATGTATATCAATATATTTTATAAATCTTGGCTATTATTTGTTCTTACTGTAGAATAGTGTAAAACACTCTTGTTTTATGTAACATTATATTTTATGTTATCCACTACGCCAACCTACCTTTTTATTTATCATTTTAATTTTTCACCAAACAGTCCATAATGTAATAATAGATATAAAAGCTGGTGCAGAGCGACCGAATCGGTGGGCACAAAGTGTACTAAATCCTATATTTTAATAATAATTGTTATGTGCCTACATGATGGATATCTGCAACAGGTCCTCTGCTCGAGTGATTTTCTTTATTTATGTAATACCACCTTCATCTGCAGTGGACATTCGCATGTATATATTGCACATATTGCTGCATAGGTACAAAATAAGGAGCTAGTTCAGTCTGGAATGAAGGTTTAAGATTCCTAACTAAAGACAACGATTATATGATGATGTGTGCCATAGTAAGGACATTTTGTAATTAGGTATCTACATCACCGACATCATTATTATTGCGTAACTTATTTGGGTCACTTTAGTAAGTGGTTTGGCTTTATTTTGGTCATTAATTAGTATTGTGATATCATCTGCAAAACACGCCAATAAAACCATCACAATTTAATTGTAGGAGATCATTTATGTACCTTTACTATGAAAAGTGGACACAAGGGACGCACAGTTCCTTGTGGAACTCCGTTATTTAAAATATTATAGTTGCTGAATACATTATTTAATTTATTTATTTGACTACGATTTGTTAAAAAACTTTTGATGAGATTAATAGGAGCACCACGAATTTCATAATTGTATAGTTTATTTTAATAATATATTATAATCCACAGAATCAAAAACTTTTTTAACATCAAGAAAAATATCAATAACAAAATCATCCTATTATACATATTATTTACAATAAATATTGTACCTAACGGAAAGTTAATTACATGTATAAATTATTTTTTACCAGTTATTTAACATTTGAAAATGTATTATTTCCTGACATTTTTTTATTTTCCCTATTCAATAATATTCAATAAATTATATTATAATTTATTGTACACTCATATCCGTACATTTTTAGAGTTTACAATTCAATTATGTCATTTCCTCTAAACGTATCCACAGATGAGGCCCCAGAATTGACTATATCACACTACTTACATAATAATATTATTATATGTAACAGTGGTAACCAGAGATAAGAGCAGTTTAGCACTACTATATAATGAAAAATAATATGTCTATTATTGTTATAGAAACTAACCATTTTACAAGTTACAAAGCAAGTCCAGCCCGAAAGTGTCTATGAATAGAGCCATGGTTTGGCCACCATGATATATTATATAGGTAATTTTTGTTTTTTATTCAGTTTACAATTATTGTATTTGTGAAAATTTAATCACAGGAATTTTTTTTAGTGCTCTTAGTACCATTCATTTAAATATACAGATACATTTATAATTACCGGAACAACTCAATCACATTTTTCCGGTTAAATATATTTATATATTATACTATAATATTTATAAATTATCGATCAAGGATGTCAATTTTTTCAAATATATCATTTTATTTTAGATCAGATGTCTGTCAGTTACCTATTTAGTCTTATTGTTGAAAACGTATGAAACACTCTATAATTGTTGAAATCATGGGCAAAATGTTAATCAAAATGTTCGGACTTATTATATTTTTCTCATCGTCTCATTCCGAAAAACTTTTTATGCCAAACTTGGCTGTGGTAAATTAATAATCATCTTGATTTATTAAAAATGTTATGTTTTTTCTATTATTAATTCTAATGTGCCAAATTTATATTTGTGATTTCTTTGTAATTAAATTTGTATATATTATATTTATTCCACTTATTACAGGGCAAATATCGCATGGTGATTGATAAAGTATATCCGTGTGAAACAACAAAAAACCATCCGATTCAATTAAATTGGTATTTTAGTAAAAGGACACCAAGTATAACGGAGGTAAAAGGGAATTCGACACTTTTGATACCTTTCGATGATACCCTTGCAGTAAGTACAAAGTATAGGAATAATTATTAATTTAAGAATTGTATAATATACAGAAACTTCTGTATTGTGTTATCTCGTAGGTAAAACAATTGGTATTGATAAATGTATTAAATAGATTCTCCAAATATATAATAGAATAAGTCTTGACTGGTTCATGATCAACGAATGGCCGAAAATATCGAACTGATTAATTTTAATTTTCCATCTAAGTTCATTATAATTATAAAATAGAAGTTTCACTGTAATTCTATAACTAATAAGTCTATACGACTATACTTAGTAGTACTTGGTGTGTACCTACCATAATTACAAAAACCTAGCTACTCTATTGGTTAGACCCTAGGGGAGTCAAGAACCACACATAATATTTTCATTAAAATTTGGTTTAATGACACATAAAACTAATTTGTATCTGTAGTTAACCAGATTAACTGGAAATAATTACCAATATTAAATATGTAAAAACTCTTTTTTATTTTTTTCCCCGTAACTCATACATTATAATAGTAATCATAATTATGATTATATTTATCATGAAATAAGTGTCTGAAGTTTCAAAGTCTTGGTGAACATATTAATTGTATTATTATAGTTATGATCTGTGAGTAATTAATTTTAATTTTTACACGAATTGTTAATGTTTGTAATCATCTTAACTAAAGTAATATAGTATTTATTTGTAGCTCGATTATAACCTTATGTCTTGGGGCTCAACTGGTGGATGGGTGCCAAATGCATATATTCTCAATACAAAAAAGGCATGCAGTAATTTAAAACATCTCCTTGGAAATGCATGGCTCAACATTATAGAGGGTTTCAACATTCCATCTGATAAATGTCCAATACCAGTGGTAATGTATAAAATTATTTAAAACAGTTTTATAATTTATAATTTTTTCCTTCATTTATTTTATTTTAATATAATTCAATTATAATACAATAATAACCAGGGCTAGGATTTATATGCAACAGCATGTTTTTTTTGCTACTTCTGATTGTTGATTTTGTCAGTAATGTCCACGAATCACCTCATGATGAGATAAATGGTGGTATTTTTATTTTGCATGTTTTTGCATATTTTGGATAAAATGCATATTATTGCATATATTGAATAAAATTAATATTATTGCATATTTCGATTATAAGAATGTAAAAAATGCGTGTTTTATAGTATATTTCGTAAAACTTGGGTTTTTTTTGTCAAATATAAATTTTATTTCATGTTACACGCACGTAGTTAATGTGAATTATATATTTTATTTCTGAATTATTGTATTTTATTTTATTTCTAAATTATATTATTTTAAGACAAACAGCCTATCATTGATGTATTTTAATAAATTAATATTTTTTTTGTAACTATATTTTAGTGTTTATTTTATAAAAAAATAAATGCATATTTTTGCATATTTTGTTATATAAAATGCATATTTTACAATTTTTTATTGCATATAAATCCTAGCCCTGATAATAACAATATTTATATTAAGAACTGATACGTTAGTATACTGAGTTATTCTACAGATATATATATACAATAGTTATAAATAGTAATTATATATAAGTATAGATTTATTTATAAAATATTAACACCAATGTTTCCTTAGGTATTTCTTTGGGAAATATGTACTGTATTTATGTATGTTTTATTTCTGCTTCCCCAGCATGTTTTACTGTATGATGAAAATGAATAAAATAATGCATAAACAGTCGTATTAAAACTATTATATTTAGAAAACAAATATTATAAAATAGAGTTGTTAAACTTCTCATATTGTTGACAACATTCTGTGTGTTTGTATTTGACAATTTCAGATAAGAATTCATCGTTTTTTCTAAATATTTAAATGATAATACCATAGTAAACAGTTGTAGCTAGTTGAATTTGTTTAAAAAGTTTATATCCATCGGGCAGCTGTAAATGACTTGTGACTATTGGATCTATTTAGGTATGTTAAGGGATAACACATTTTCTTCAATCCAATTATAGATATCCTGTAAGGCACTTTGTTTTATTTCTTCCCAATTATAATTGACATTAACTAGCGCTATATCATCAGTAGATACACATGAATAACCTACCTTTTAATAATTACGCAGGCATTTATAGAATTAAGAATAATATAGGGCCTAATGAATTATCTTTTGTGACTCCATATATGTTGACTAATATGATGATTAATAATAGATAGGTACTATAATGTAAACTTTGTGTTTTATATAGTGGTCTATAAAATCTGTGTTTATTCCTATCATCTATAAATATTACGTTTGTGGAAGAAACTGTTCAGTCTATACAAATGGTATTCAGATTTAAAATTGATTTTCATATTATTGTGATGACCAAATGACCCAGATATGAGTCTGCGTTTATATCTAATAGAGGTGTATTATGGTATTGAAAAACGTATAATGAGTACAAAACATTTTTTTTTTTTTTTTGTTTATTATACTTACTAAACTATATACAGTCCTGTAAAGAATACTTTTAAAAAGTACTTACTCAGTAAATACTCAAATACATTTTTTTTGAAGTATTTAAGATACTACTCAAATACTTTAATTGTAAAGTATTTCAAATACTACTCAAATACTTTGAAAAATTTTACTTTTCCAATACTTTTGGTTTTTAAAGTGGGTTTCTAACTATCGTAATATAAACACATAGGTAGTAGGTAATCTAATAGTTATCTAATAGTTTTAAAGAGAATATTGTTATTCAAAATTCAATAACTTTATTTAGAAATCTGGTCTTCACAAATCTTTGGGCTTCGGCTAAGACAGAAATACAGAATATTAAATAAAACTATTATTCTATTATTGTAGTTGACAAAAATATTTTTCCAACCAATTATTTCGAATAAAAATAAAATGTTCGAAATAAAAAAATCAAAGTATTCAATACCAAAAAGTATTTAATACAAAAAAAAGTACTTAAAATACCATTCAAAATACTTCATGCTGAAAGTATTTAAAAAGCTATTCAATACTTTAAAAGCAGGTAAGTGGATGTCGCTCTGCTGTACAGTAGATTACAAGTGGGTCATTGTATAATTGTTGTATTAGATTTGAATTCAATGATATAATATCATCGGATAAGAAAAACGACTCTGAGCGGAGACGGTTTGTCAGTCTGGATATTTTATATTTTGTTATTATTTATTTTATCATGTAAGTTGAATTAATATTAAAATATGATAATTTTTTATTCGTTTCTATGGTGATAAACAAAGAGTTACAAATTAAAATACCATTTTTAGCGTTTTTTTGTAATTTTTCGGTGGTTTTTCCCGTGGCATTAAATAACTATTAAGAAAATCGAAAAATGAAAGAAAAACGTCTTTAAAGTACCATCTTTATCCAATTTGCTAAAAGATAAGGTACTATATGTTGAAATCGAAACACTCCTTCTGGAAAAAATTTTGTATACAGGATATAAAAAAAAAAGAAAAAAATAAATAAATAAATAAACACCATTGTAAAAACAATAGCTCCCTCGCTCCGCTCAGAATCTAAAAAGTATTTGAATACTTTTACTCAAATACTTTTACTTAAATACTTTACAGGACTGACTATATATACTATCAGCAATTTAACTTTATTGAATTATAATAATAAATTATAAAATGAACAATGTGAGCACTTGTCTATCAAAGTATTAGGTGAGTTTATTCTGTTATGTAACATGTTTTTGTTATATATAAATGCGTATAGACTAATTTTTTTATAAATTGTTGATTAAATAGAAATACAAAAGAAATTCAAATGTAGCAATTGTACTAGAAAGTGGAACAGGGTTATAAAGGCCAACATTAAAAAAAAATACTATATTGACAAAGCTTTCTAACATAATCAAACATCTAAATATTGACCATGTTCTAATCGTAACGTGTTACAATTTTACCCAGTCACCCCTATCTACTTATGCATTTATAACAATTTTGTTTTCTAAATATTTGCAGGGCACATATATTACGTCAGGTTTCGATAAGCAGAAACTTGAAGATATGAACTTTCCTAAAACATTTTTTTTTGGAAAATATAAAATGGTGTGTCGTTATAAAAATTTGAAAAATGAAGTTGTTGGCTGTCTTGTT
>NC_042495.1:26864117-26868923 GCF_005508785.2 Acyrthosiphon pisum
CGACCTTGGGAAACACCAATTTGATTATACTATATGAAATAATAATTTAAAATGTTATTGATTTATCATAAAGATTACCTATGTAATAAATATTTTTAACAGACCTAATCAGATTTAATTCGTCTTCTAGGTGGAGAGGAAGGGAGAATATCGTTTTGGTCCATATATTGTACTTTTGAGTATCTATTCACTTAAGCTAAATAATATATATATAGTATACGGCCATACTGGATATATAATAATAATTATTGTAGACGACCTTGTTTGCTGAAAATACTCGAATACCCTATATATTAGGACATGACATACATAACAATTCTAAAGCGTGTTCGTTAACTTCTCAAGGGCTATGATACACATATCACAATTTTTTACACTAGTTGTCCCATAATATTGTCATATATCGTGTGTCGGCGGAAACAGGGTAGGTATACGTATACTAATACTTTATCACACATTACCATTTTAACGTGTATCAATGCTATATTTTAGTATATTTTGTACACTCAATGACATTATCAAATTGAATCACATGGATATACTTTAATTCACCAAACGATATTCTCCCTGTAATAAAAGTAATAATAATAGGAATATACAAATGTGATTATGAAGAAGTCTCAAATATAAACTATATACATTAATGATCATAATAAAAAAACAATTATTATGTCTAATGAATTAAGCAGATTACTAATTATTTCTAATCAGTAATCATTTGCATGTTTGGCATAAAAAGGTTTTTGGATTGAGACAATGCGAATAATAAAATAAGTCCTGACGTTTTGATTATAATTTTGCAATGATTTCGACAATTATAGAGTGTTTCAGACGTTTCAACAGTGAGAACAAATAACAGACATGAATTATAAAATATATCTAGGTGGATTGACATGCTTGATCTGTAACCTCTAAATATTGCCATAAATATTTCTGTATACACATACCTTTAACAGGAAAAATGTGATTATGATTTCCCGGAAATTATAAATTCACAAATTGAATCGTTGTTAAATTAATAAAAACAAAATTATATACATTATACCTTTCAGGGATGGCCAAACCTTGATTTGGTTAAAATTGAATTTTGATATATTAACCTCCAAAAGTGAATGAAAATCTATATAATATTTTATTGAAAAAGATAACAAAGAATGTCCGGAAATGATACATTTATAAATGTTAACTGTATTGTAAAAAATGAGTTACATATAATATTATTCAATTGAATCTCTATCAACTTTTTAAACCTTTTGTTCCATTTATTTAAATTTGTAAATTTATAGTTTCCGGTGCTATTTAATCACTGCTTTCCTGTTGGATATATTTATATAATAATTTCATTAATATTTAGAGGCTACAGCTCAAACATGTCATTACATCTAAATATATCAATATATTTTATAACTCATGGCTATTATTTGCTCTTACTGTACAATAGTGAAAGACACCCTTGTATTCTGTAACATATTATTTTATGTTATCCTCTACGCCAACCTACTTTTTTATTTATTATTTTAATTTTTCACCAAACGGTGCATAATGTAATAATAGATATAATAGCTAGTGCAGAGTGCCCAAATTGGTGGGTACAAAGTATACTAAATCGCGTTATCCGTAAATAACATACACTTATCGGACACAAGATACGGTCTGAACCTGTCTACAGCCCAAACTATGGCTAGACATTCATGTTTGACTGCCGACTATCTTCCCTGAGCTGGATTGAGTTTTTTTCTGGCATTGGGTTATTATTTTAGGAAACGCTGCGTAAAATGCGCTTGCTGCCATCGCACTAGCGACTGCCAAAAAACCCGCAACCAAACTCCTACATGCATAAAGTGCAACGGCCCCCACACAGCGAACTACCGTGGATGTCCGTCTTATATTCAAACCACGAACTCACTTTCCAAAAGCCAATCAAGTTAAACGAAACCCTTGCCAGTACAGATCATTCAGAACCAGATTCCTCAACGACCTTATCTCGAGCCAACAGCCACAGTTAGTTCCCAGGGAAAACTTCCCGATTACGCAACAGCAAAAAAAAATAATCCAGCAATCAACACTGACTCAATCATCACCCTTCTGACCAAACTCCTCTCAGACATCTCAACGGCGGACGACCCAAATTCAATAATATGCTCAACTTTAACCTCATTCCTAAATATTCTAACGAATAGCCATAAATAACCTCAGAATTCTTCACTGGAGTTCAGACGGTATAAGAAACAAAATCAATGAACTTCAGACCTTCGCATCCAAACTCAAAATTGACATTATTCATGATATCAGCAACGAGCTAATCAGTTTAGGATTTGATGTCAAAATTGTAAAACGCTTTGGGAATAAGTCCAAGCCCCTACCTATCTGCCTTGTATCATTGTCTAAAAATCCTTCTGCATCTGAAATCTACGAGCTCCCCCACTTGTTCTACCTATGGGTGAAAGTAGAAACATACAAAAAATCCGGTCCAGCACAATGCTTCTCATGCCAACGGTTTGGCCATGGATCATCGAATTGCGGCCACCCTCCTCGGTGTGTAAAATGCAGCGGCCCGCACGCTGCAAAAAGCTACCAAAAAACTGCAGAACAATCCCCGTTATGCTGCAACTGCGGAGGGGCCCACACTGCCAACTTCCATGGTTGTGCATACTACCTGCGTAAACTCGCAGAAAAAGCACCTCAAAGCAAAACTCTTGTTAAAATCCAAACCTCAAACTCCGACAATTCAAACATTGCAACACCAGTACTCCAAAACGAAAACACCCCGATTCAATACGCAAGTGTTGTTAAAAAGTCTCAAAAAAGTAATGACAATAAAATCAACATATCCGAAGTATTAAACCTCCTATCAAACTTGTTAAACGCTCTGGCCTCAAACAAGGACGTAAAATCAATTATGACACTCACAATAAATTCATTTATCAACATCCTCTCTCCCCTTAAAAATGATTAGCACACCACTACGCATAATACATTGGAACGCCAATGGCATCAAAAACAAAATTGATGAACTCAAAATCCTATTAAATAAGGAAAAAATCGATATTGCACTCATCGGTGAAACTAAACTCAAATCTTCTATCAACTTAAAAATTACAAATTATTTCATCTATCGGTCTGATAATACACCCCGACTGGGCTCACCTGCAAACGGGGGAACCGCTGTTATCATTCACCGACGCATCGTTCACCGACAGGTGCATCTAAAAACCTCACTAAACTCAACATCTGTCGAGATCTCTCTAGGTCAAGACCTAATCCAATTATCTGCTGTTTACAAACGCCCTCAGTCACCTCTCGCTGTAAGCGACCTCAATCGCCTGACAAGCAGCTGTGATTGGTTTATAATTGCTGGCGACCTAAACGCCAAACACCCCCTATGGAACAAAAACTGCGTCAATCCAGCAGGTCGGGTCTTATACCGTCATGCTCAAAACTCTGACTACGTCGTTACTGCCCCTAGCTCACCTACCCACTTCCCAACTAACCCCGTCCACCGACCAGACATATTGGACGTAGCACTACACAAGCTCCCACTACATCTCGTTGAAGTATTCAACTTAAATGAATTATCTTCCGACCATAATCCCATACTACTCACCATCTCAGACTCCCCAGTGTCTGCTTCGCCGCCTCACACATGTCGTAAAATAAATTGGCTCAAATATGCCAACACACTTGAGAGATCAACTCTGAACTCAAATGCTCAAACGGATAATCCAGGAAAAATCGACTCAGCCCTCCAATACCTATCCAACACCATTGCGTCAACAGTAGAATCTTGCTCATACGTACCCACAAGCCGCCACAATCACCAAATTCTGAACGAAATCCTTGTGGAAATTGCTTCGAAAAACTGTATCCGTCGTGCATGGCAACAAACCCGTGACCCTGCAATTAAACGCCAACTTAACGGAAAAATCAAATTTATAAGAACTCTCCTGCAAACTCACCGACAGAATGAATGGGACAAATTTTTGAACTCTCTGGACATCAATGACAACTCTATTTTCAAACTCAACAAAAAGCTGCTGAACAAAAACCCAGCCATTCACCCTCTTTCTGGCCCAAACTCACTTTTATACAATGCAAAAGATAAAGCTGAGCTCTTCGCCGCTACTTACGAAAATCAATTCACTGAGAATCCGGGACCATCTATCCCTGCTGTTATCAACTTTTCCCAAAGCATAAGAACTGCCCCTTCACCTGACTGCTTCACATCCCCAGGTACGGTACAAAAAATTATAAAAAATCTACCAAAACGTAAGGCGCCAGGCATCGACCATATCTCAAACACGGCTATACAGTTTTTACCAAATCCGCGGTTCTTTTATTAACAAGAATATTCAATGGATGCATGCGCATCGGATACTTTCCGAAATCCTGGAAACGTGCAGTCATCATCACAATTCCAAAACCTGGCAAAGACCACCGCCATCCTGCAAACTTCCGCCCAATTTCGCTCCTATCATCTCTGTCAAAAGTTTTTGAAAAGGTCATCCACTCCAAACTCAATGCCGTGATAGGCCCCCAAATAAGACCAGAACAGTTCGCCTTCCGTAGCCACCACTCGACAACCCATCAACTAGTAGGCTTGATTGACCGTCTATCAGTGAACAAAGAAAACAAGCAACGCACATCAGCCATTTTCTTAGACATAGAAAAGGCGTTCGATCGAGTATGGCACCCGGGTCTGTTATACAAACTTTACCAACTGAACACTCTGGCCTACCTACTGGCACTTATTAAATCTTTCCTAGAAGACCGAAGGTTCATTGTACGTGTAGACAACGAAACATCCAG
>NC_042495.1:26868973-26871755 GCF_005508785.2 Acyrthosiphon pisum
ATGTTTGCAGTTGAGGTCTCCCGCGATGATGGTCGGAAGGTCGGTGTCCAGCAGGATGTCGATGTCTGCCGTTTGGAAGATTGTTCCTGGTTTTTGTATACAGCTGAAAACTTAGTCTCGTGGTGGTTAATTTCAACGTGGACTGTGGTGTTCACGATAGAGTTTGTCAGGATGGTAGCTACATAGTGAATGAGCCTGTTAAGCACTAGGATGGCCGTGCCACCAGCGCTCCTCTGACCTGGTAGTGTTCCGTGATCGTTTCGGTAGATGTGATAGTTTGTAAGTTTGAAAGCAGTTTTTTCATTGAGTAGGTTGATTTGGATTTTGCGGTGTTGTACAAATTGGAGAAGCTCCAATTTTTTATTGCCTAGGCCTTGACGAATCCAGTGGAGAATTTTTAGTTGTTCAGTCATTTTGGTTAATGAGTGAAACTATGGCTGAGATGGCCAGGAGGATCTTTGAAGTTCGATGATGTTGCAATTTGGCTAATCGCGAGGTTCAGGATCTCTATTACGTCCGAATTTGCCTTGTTTTTGTACAAGGCAGGAGGAGATTGAACAGTCGTCTTTGGAGGTGAGCAGGCTTGGGCGTATGTTGGCGACGTGGGTTGGATGATTGAGGATTGTGTTGTAGTTGCAGGTTGTAGTTCTAGAGGGTGTTTTCTTTTAAGAGATGCTGCTTTGATGTAGGCGGGACACTTCCGGTAGTTAGCCATGTGTTCTCCGTTGCAGTTGCAGCATCGAGGTGGTTGGTTGGAAGTCTTTGTGCAGGATTTGGTAGTGTGGTTGTCACTGCATTTTACACAGCGGGAAGTGTGATTGCATTGCGATGAGGAGTGTCCAAATCCCTGGCAAGCAAAGCACTGGGCCAGGCCGGTAGTTTTGTATGGCTCAACTTTGATGCGCACGTAGAATAGAGAGTCGATGTTGAATATTTCCTTGCTGTCGGTGGTGCATGAGAGAGGGACCATGTACATTGGTAGTTTCCTGCCTTCCTTGAGAAATTGCCGTACGTGGGTAACGTTGAATCCAAGCATTTCTTAGGTCAGTTTTTACACATCTTCGGTGTAGAAATTTGGTATGCCTCGCAGTAAAACTTTGAGGGTCCACTCGGATGGAAGAGAGAATGTGTGGAAGTTGATATTGAGTTCGGTAAGGGTCCGCTGAACGTCCCGAAAGATGTCAGTGTAAGATGTGCACGAGGCATATGGGCATGGGTTTCTCTCGGGTACCGATGCGGCGTACGTATTTGATGGTGTAGCCCAGGGTCTCCAGTTCGTCCTTCAGTTCGTCGGTTGTTATGTCGTTTGGGATACCATTCAGAACGACCTTAAGGGAGCGTTCTTCTGGTAGCGAAAAAGTGTGGAATTCAGTTCTGTGTTCTAGCAGAGTCTTCTGGACCAGGCGGAACTGGGTCGCAGATCACGCTATCACCAGAAGATTTCGCAGACAGGGAGTTTGGTTGTAGTTTTGGGAGTGTGTAGACGACCGGCGCAACCATTCGCCAGGCAACGGATTTTAATATGATAGGTGGGGGTCTGGAGATTAGAGTAGTTTTGGGAGGAGTTTGGGCGGTTGGGGTGATAGTAGTTTTCGTAGTGGGTAACGTGTCCGTTGAGCGTTCGGAAGTTAGTGAAGATATTGAGTGATGGGATGAGATACTAGAGTCAGAGAATGAGTCTAGCGTTTCGGAGTCGGAAGTCTTGGGGGGTGATAAGCGTTGTCGTGTGATTTTTAGGTTTTTGGTTGGTTTAGGGTTACCCCCTTTACGTTTCCTACCCATAGTGAATGGGTGGGCTTTTTGGGGAGGGGATGCTGTGGCAATGTGAGGGCGCGGCCCCACGACAGCTGATTACGGAGGGACGTCACTTCCACGACGGCTTACTTGTGGGCGCTGATGCCCTGTTGAGAGCGGTAAGGACGGCTGTTTTGAGGAGCTGCTGCTAGAAGTTGGCTGCAAAGTGTTGGTTGGCAGTTGACGTCTTGACAGGTTGACTGTTGACTGACGTATATGACGATAATGATATGATAATGATGTGTTGCTCTTTGGACTTGGACTTGCCTTTGGGTGGGCGGCCTGGGGCCTATTTAGAGTTTCAGACTACTTGTCTATGCCTCTATCTGTGGTTTGTTTGGATTTTTAGTGTTTGCGCCGTTTCCTCCTGATTTTATTTCAAGTAATGCTTCGATGGTAGTTTCAGGGTTTGGAGGTGAGGAAATTTTGAATTGTTTGCTCGGTAGAGAAATGCCTTGGCTGCGAGTTTGTTTGTGTCTTGAATTTTTGTCATGTTCGTGGAGTTGAGGATAGCTGAGTTACGAGTGAGATAGTGTGCACCAGTGACTGTCCACAGTGCGATATTTTGGACAGCTTCGATTTTCTTCCAATTCGTGTTGCTTAATAGTGGTCCCCATGCTGTTGCCGCATAGGTTAGTATTGGTCGTATGTATATTTTAAAAATTGTTAGTCTGTTATCCGCTGGTATTGGACTATTCCGGTTTAGAACTGGGTAGAGAGCTGCCCTGGCCCCTTTTGCTTTTTTAACCATGTTTTGAGCGTGGGTATTGAAGTTCAGGTTTCTGTCAATTGTGACGCCTAGGTACTTTGCTTCCTTTGACCAGTCGATAGGGGAACCCGAGATTATTAGTTTTTTCGGAGATTTTTTCTTATTTGGGACCGTAGAGTACCGCTACGGTATTTTGTGACGTTTATTTTATTCTCCATTTATTGAGCCACAGTGTTGTTTGGTCCAACTGTTTTTTGGAGGTGAGCGGTTGCGTAATTC
>NC_042495.1:26871805-26895048 GCF_005508785.2 Acyrthosiphon pisum
TTTTTGAGTTATGCTGTGGAGAGAGTATGTGTCTTCCTCCTAACCTCCCCTATTCATAGCCTTACCCCTTAGGTCATTTTTGTATCTCAGAGAGCTTTTATTTAGTAAAAGGTCTATGATAACTGCTATTTTGTGTATGGTGCGTTCTGATTGGTCGAATTGTGTTAGTCCTAAAAAGGACTGATTTGATGGATGGTGTACCGTTACACTCGTTATAAGTACCTAATGGATATTGAGATATGATTCATTTTTTTATACCATAGATAAGTATATTATATGTCTGATACCTTGACTGACATACCGTCTCCGCTCAGAATCGTTTTTCGTATACAATTATATTATATCATTGAATTCAAATTTAATACCATCCATTGTGTGTCCCACTTGTATTCTGTTGTACGGTAGAGTGATATCCACTTACACACCTCTCTTTCTTTGAAACCATGAAAGGAATACGACATGTCTTTTCATAATTTATTTCAAGAGAATTTGAAATAAACCATTTATTTAATTTTACTCAAATTATATATTTTTTTACTATAAGTGTTTGATTAATTCTGACGTTATACTTGTTACAATGTAAATAAAAATGAAACAGTAATTTTATAAAGTATTTTAAACCCTTATTTAAAATAAAAAACTAATTAATTTAAGAAAAGTACAAAAAAAATAAATTTTCAAGTTTTCAAAGAAATTTGAAAATTTTCAGAAATTTTCAAGCTTACATCTCTAGCCATGAGTTATAAAATATATTGATATATTTAGATGTATTGATATGTTTCAGCTGTAGCCTCTAAATATAACTGAAAATATTTATATAAATATATTCAACAGGAAAACTGTGAAACTATAAATTTACATGTTTAAATAAATGGAAAAAGGTTAAAAAAGTTGAGTGTGATTCAATTGAATTCATATAATAATTAACTCATTTTTTACGATACACTTAATATTTGGAAATGTAACAATTCCGGACATTCTTTGTTATCTTTTTAAAAACAATTTTATACAGATTTTCATACAATTTTGGAGGTTACAGTTCATGCATTATAATCGCACTCAATATATCAATATTAAATTTTAACCAAGTCAAGATTTGGCTAATCCTTATATATAAAATCTATATAATTTTGTTTTTATGGAAACACGGTATATGACAATATTATGGGACAACCAGTGTCAAAAATCGTAACATATATATCATGGTCCTTAAGCAGTTAACGAACGCGATTTAGAATTGTTATATACGTCATATATACCGCATTTGAGTATTTTCAGTGGGCTAGATTGTATACAATAATTATCATTGTTTGTCTCATATTGTCATTTATATTATTTGGATTTCGTGATTATTTTGTTTAAACTTTAAATCACTATTTATGGACCAAAACAATATCCCCCCCCCTCCTAGAATACGAAGCAAATCTGAATGGGACTGTTAAAAATTTTTATTACATAGTCTTCATAACAATTAAATAAGATATTATATTGTTATTTCATATACAGTAATCAAATTGGTGTTTCCCAAGGACGTATAAGTTTAATCTCAACAACAACGCAGCAAACTACTTCATTTTTCAAATTTTTATAGCGAAGCACAGCTTTATATTTTCCATAAAAATATATTTTGGGGTAGTTCATATCTTCAAGTTTCTTCTTATCGATCCCTGACGTAATATATGTGCCCTGCAAACATTTAGAAATCAAAATTGTTACAAATAAATAAGTAGGTAGTGGCGACTGGGTAAAATTGTAACACGTTACGATTGTAACATGGTCAACAATTCTTAAAAATGTTTGACTATACGCATACAGGGTGATACATTTAGTGTAAAATATTATTTTAACACGTATCAAGGTTTTTTAAAATACCTTTTTACATATTTTTATGTTATTAAAAAAACAATGTTTTAAAATTATACTTATAAATATTGTTTATCTTTATAATTTTTTATGTTTTTACTTTTTTGAATGACAGCAAAGAGTTTTAATTTCATATTCCAAAGCAGAATGTTTTTATAATTATTTTGATTCATAAATTGAATGTAGAGCGAGTAGTTTATGAGTTATAAGTATTTAAATTTTTGAAGGGCGGAGTAGAGTGGTTGGGGTTACCCTGCAAACTAAAAAAAAGTGTTAAATGTACCTTACTGCATATCTTTAATTAGGTTGAAAAAAAGTATTATCTCTTAACAATCTAAATAAATCATTATTTATGCCAATAGTTAAAAGTCTTTTACAGCTGCCCGATGGACACAACTTTATTATACATAAACGTAATACTCATTCAACCAGCTACAACTGTTTACTATGGTATTATCATATAAATATTTAGGAATAACGATAGATTTTGATCTAAAATTGTCAAATACAAACATACAGAATATTGACAACAATATAAAAAGTTTATCTACTCTATTTTAAAAAATTGTATATATCATTGCATTATTTAATTCAATTTTAGCATAAGGTAAAACATACAGAGGAGGCAGAAATAAAACATACATAAATACAGTACATATTACCCAAAAAATATATTAAAAATAGCTTACTGTCTTCCGTCGGCGTACCCACCATTCTAGTTATTAGCCACAGAAACATACAATCTATCAAAAAATTTGTACATTAAACATATTCTCATAAGATTTTTACTATGGCACATGCACAATTATTTAGAAAATATAGATAGAAGATAGACAGGGAAGTTTATAAAATCACAAAGTTTAATATTAACCAGTTGTAACATTAAGATGTTCTCCCGAATACATGTTACCTACCTATATTAAACAATTTGGGAAATTATGAAAAGATTCTAATACATCGTTTATGTGAAAATCCATCTAATAAAACAAATTATATAATTAATAATATTCATATAAAAGAATCAATGATGAGATTATTATGTGTATCAATTAAATTGGTTATGTATATTGTAAATATCTAAGGAAACATTGGTGTTAATAGTATATAAATTAATCAATACTGTTATATTACTACTATTGTATATTTATCAATGGAATAATTACTCAGTATACCAAATACAAGCTTAGCTCAGTATACTATCAGCTCTTAATATTACTTTTGTTATTATTGTATTATAATTGAAATATACCTACTGAAATAGATGAAATAAATAAAAAAACTATAAATTATGTAACTGTTTAATGTTATTATACATTACCGCAGGTATTGGACATTTATCAGTTGGAACGTTGAAACTCTCTATAAAGTTAAACCATGCATTTCCACCGAGATGTTTTACATTACTGCATGCCTTTTTTGTCTTGATAATTAATGAATTTGGCACCCATCCTCCAGTTGAGCCCCAAGAAGCAAAGTTAAAATCGATCTACAAATAAACACTATATTACTTTAGTAAATATGACTACAAACATTTACAATTCGTATAGAAATAAAAATGAATTACTCACTGTTCATAACTATGATAATAAAATTGTTATGTTTACCAAGACTTTGCTACTTCAGACACTTATTTCATGATATATATAATCATAATTATGATTAATATTATAATGTATGAGGTACGGTAAAAAAAAAGAGTTTTTTACACATTTAATATCGCTATTTATTTCCAATTAATCAAGTTAGGTATTTACAGATAAAAATTAATTTTATGTGTCACTAAACAACGTTTTGATAAAAATATAATTTGCAGTCCTTGCGTATTGAGTAGCTAGGTTTTTGTAATTATAGTAGGTACACACCAATTACTATTAAGTATAGTCATAAAGACTTACAAGGAAAATTAAAATTAATCAGTTCGTTATTTTCGGCCATTAATTTATCATGAACCAGTCAGGACTTATTCTATTATATATTGGAGGATCTATTTAATAATTTCATCAATACCGATTTTTTCACTTACGAGATATGACAGTACCAATGTTTATGTGTATTATACAACTTTTAAATTAATCATTATACGTATCATACGTACTTACTGTAAGAGTATCATCGAGAGGTATCAAAAATGTCGCATTTCCTTTTAACTCCGTTATACTTGATGTCTTTTTACTTAAATACACATTAAATTTAATCGGATGGTTTTTGGTTGTTTCACACTGATATACTTTATCAATCACTAGGCGATATTCGCCCTGTAATGAAATGAATGAATAGAATATATATAAATTTCATTACATAGAAATCACGATTATAAATTTGACACATTAGAATTAATTTTAATTAATAATAGAAAAAAGATATTATGTTTAATAAATCAAGCTGATTTTTAATTTACCAGAGGCAAGTTTGGCCTAAAAAGGCTTTCGGATTGAGACGATGAGAAAAATAAAATAAGTCCGAACGTTATGATTAACATTTTTCCTATGATTTCAACAATTATAGGTAGTGTTTCATACGTTTTCGACAACAAGAATAAATAGGTAACTAACATACACGCATTCTAAAATAAATTTATGTATTTAAAAAGATTGACATCCTTGATCTGTAACACCTAAATATTGCCGGAAATAATTATATAAAATATAATATATTGAACCGGAAAAATGTGATTCAGTTGTTCCGGTAATTATAAATTAATCTATATATTTAAATAAATGGTACTAACGACACAAAAAAAGTTCCTGTGTTTCAATTTTCTCAAATAAAATAATTGTAAAATGAATAAAGAACCAAAATTACCCTATTATATATCAGGGGTGGCCAAACCGCGGCTCGCGTCATAGACTTTTGCGGCTCACGTCCTAACGTAACATTTTTACAAATTTTTTTTTTTAATATGAATTTATGTATTTGAAAAAGCATAATATATTATTAAATTACAGTGTATAGAAAAAAATCAGTAAAAATAAAGTGTTATTGATATAATTTCTCTTTATTGACTATTTTCTTATTTGTTGCGTGTTTTTTGCTTGTAAGTTTTTTAAAATCAGGACTATATGCTGTTAACGCAGTCCATAAAAATTCAGTTAAATGATCATCCGTTAATGTTGAACGATGTTTAAATTTAATAATTTTCATGGTTGAGTATAAAGACTCGCAAGAATATGTTGTTCTAAAAATCGATATTAACTTTTGAGCGCAAAGAGTAATTTTTGGATATTTAATAACAGGCTCATATTTCCAAAATTCCAACAAAGAATGATAACTGCATTTGAAATGCTGCTGTATCCATTGAAATCGATTTTAATATTGGACATCCATTTTCAATAACATTAATTATAAAGGGTTTTTATAAAAATGCAATCGAAGGTTTAAGTAACTTCAAGTCTTTAAATCGATCTTCAAAGTGAGTTGATAAACACTCTAATTTTTGTACATAATCTTCACAATTCAATTTTGTTGCTATTCCAACCAAACAATCTTCATTTTTTTTTATTGCGGAAAATGGTTTAAATTATTTATTTTTAAGTCTCCTTGAAAAAGTTTAAGCTTATTTTGGAAACTAAAAATGACTTGTACTGGGTTATTTATGAATTTATTTTTACCTTGAAGAGACATATTTAATGTTGCTAGGTGATGTGATACATACAATAAAATGTTAATTACTAGATTTATCTATCTATTTAAGCAGTAGCTTGTTTTTTTATAGGGAGTAATACAAAATAAAAATGCTATGTGACTAAATACAATATCAAAAGGTTTAAACATTAACATAATAAGATATTTGAGAGACTATTAAGATGAATACAATTACAATTACACTAGAAACAAAAACCAAAAGAGAAAATAAAAATAAGACATAAAGTAGCTCAAGTGGAAGAACGCCCAAGGCCCTGTAATTTTCCTTCGAGGCGCCTTCTAAAGAGGACTTATTCAGACAAATTCTTATTATGTTGTTTTGGTTAACCTGCAATATGTTAGTAGTGCAGTCACCCAAACCACCCCATACTAGTAGCCCATATTGCAAGATTGACTGGTATAAAGCACAATAAACGACCCGCATTGTAGGTGCAGGTACTAAACCCCTTAATTTATAAAATGTATAGGTAATTGCGCGTAGCTTTCCTAGTAGATTTTGTGAATGCAGATTCCACCTTAAGTTGCTGTCGTAAATGATACCTATGTAACGGGTTCTTGTTACTTCTTTTATAAGAATACGATTTTGTAAGTTGTTACAGCTGTTTCCGTCAACATATTCGTGTATAATTAATGGATTTAGAGTTAAGGATATTTTATTTATAGAGAAAGTCATAAAAAAAGGTTTTATCCTCGTTTAAAGTTAGATGTCTTTCACGTAGGCAATTGAATACTTTATTAATACCAATAGTTGCTTTACGGTGTACTCCTTCCCATGACTTGTCGGAGAAAAGTAGGCAGGCGTCATCAGCGTAAGATACAACTAACCCATCAAGGGTTAGATCACTGATCAGGTTAATATATAATAAAAATAAGATCGGGCCCAATACACTTCCTTGGGGGACACCATATTCATTTATACCTTCTTGGACACATACATTGTCAATCTTAACAATTTGTCTCCTGTTATGGAGATAGCTTTTGAACCAGGATAAACACATTTTATCAATTCCGAACGAGGGTAAGATTTGGAGCAAAATATCGTGATTAACCGTATCGAATGCTTTAGCTAAATCCAAGAACACAGCTAAGACATTGTTACTGCTGTCTAGTTCGTTGTAAATAAATTTAGTTGTGCTAAATAAGGCATGTTCCGTGCCTACCCCGGGTCTAAAACCAAATTGGTTTTTGGATAGAAGTTTGCGGTTTTCCAGAAACGATATGAGTATTTTTTTAATTATTTTTTCAAATATTTTAGCGAAATTGCTCAGTAAGGATATTGGCCTATAATTATTAACTTGTTTTTTATCCTCTCCTTTGAAAATTGGTTTAATCACAGCTAATTTTAGTAAATCCGGAAAAATACCTTGCTGTATGCTTAGGCTATAGATGTACACTAAAGGATTTTTATTGAAGTCAATTACATATTTTAATAATTTCATTGTCATCCTATCATGGCCTGGAGCTGCATCGTCCTTACCATTACTGACTAAGTTAATAACATCTTCAGTTTCAATTTCTAAACAAAAAAAATTATCAAACGACAAATTTTCGTGACTTTGTGGAGGATACTTTTTAAAATCAAAGTTTGAACTTTCAGCTAAATTCTTTCCTACATTAATAAAATATTGGTTGAAGATATTAGACATCCCTTTTGGATCCTCATTAACATATGTTTTATCATTAGTGCTTATCGTTTTGATAGTTTCCTTGTTTATGGTTTTATTATCAGTGATTTCATTCACAAGTTGCCCATTTAACTTTGGATTATTTGAAACACTCATAAACTTATTTTCATAAAATTTAACTTTGACTGCTCTTAGGGTTAATTTGTCGCATGCGTTCTACTACATATTGCATTTTACTATAACGATTTCGGTCACTTGCCGTGTGAGCTCAACTCAGCTACAGAATACCTAACTACTGAAAGTATGTGGAACAGTGGCAGTGAGATATTCTATGATCAGTGTGTTGCTTCAGCTACAAATATAAAATTTGATGGGTATGTGGTTGATTGGATTCGAGTGGTTAATGGTTATTGATTATCCAATGACACACTTTTATAAAGCTTAACAGAACTAAAATGAAAATGTTTTACCAACTATTTTATGAGTAGTTGTATAATAAATAATTAAGAATCACTGAACATAAAACTGCATACAAAAAATATTCCATAAATTTTAATATCCAATGTCTAAAACTTTTGAATTTTATCACTCATGAAAAATGTGAGTAAGTTTGTTTTTGATGAATCTTGTATGTATGCTTTAAATATTTTTTTACTGTTTAAAAATTGTGTCAGTAAAGACTTCACAATGAGTTCAGGGATTGCATAACAATTTAAAAAAAAGATTCAAAGATGAAGACATATTAAAATAACAGAACGGAAGACTCACAGAAATATGATTTTTAAAGATAAATGACAGTAAGTTTGTTTTTGAAGAATCTTGTATGTATGTTTTAAATATTTTTTTAGCGTTAAAAAATTGTGTCAGTAAAGACTTTAAAATGAGTGCAGGGATTGCAAAACAATTTAAAAAAAGATTCAAAGATGAAGACATATTAAAAGAACAGAATAAAAACTCACAGTGGATTTTATGTTTAATAACAAAACGCGTAGGTATGTAATGATAAACCCACCTACGATGGGTATGTCAATTAAATTTCATACGGCAAGCTGTTGCAAAAGTTGGGTGTTATTACAGTTGTGAGCCCGAGCAAAGAAAAATTAATTATAATAACTATACATAAATAATAAAGATGATTATGTATAAGTGCAGTGAATGTATAAGTTTAATATAATGTCAATATTAGTCATCACGTCACAGTGGTGGTAAATATTAAAATTCATGCAAAATTTAATCTATTTAAAAAATAGAACATACTAACCTCAATAATATTTTTGTAAATTGTAAAAATTGTCAAATTAAAAATGATCTATACTGCAATTTTTTTTTAGTATAGCACATTTAAAATATTCAAGGGTAATATTTAATGATTGTTACATCTTTACTTATATTTTATAAACAAAACAATATGTAGAATAGACACATATTATGAATACAATAAACATAAATGACATATGTATAATATATACTTATTATTTACAATATGCTGACTATACATTAAGCAGCTCCTTTTTTGGTGTCATATGTATTTTTATAAGTCTACGACCAAATATCTATATTATGTAAGAGAATGCTAGTTCTCTGCGAATACCTTCGCGTAAACCGCCTTAACGCCGAGACAGTCTCACATTTTGGTAAACATTGTTCGTAAGTAATAATAAACTTTAATGTATTGATAATTTTATTATTTGGATCAATCATCATATATTTGTGATATTAACATTCTAAATACCGTTCGATCCCCCGAGCTAAGGTTAAAATATAGTCAAAAAAAAACTTACTTTTTCCCTGAATATGATAAATTTAACTCTTCAACACCGACCACGTTACAGTATACGATAATTATGTGTCGAGTCTATCTGATAAAAAAAAAGGTGGAAAGGTGCGTGTCACTCTGCTATATACAGTAGGTCACTGTAATAATGGATAGTGTAAAATTAATTCAATTCAAAGATAGAATATCATTATATACGAAATACGATTCTGAATGAAGCCTATAATATACATAATAATAAATGTATTACTAATTAAGTATAATATATTTAATGATATTATTGTGAATATTATAGTTATTTATTTTCTATATTTATTATATTTACTTCTACGCTCAGAATCGATTTTCTTATAAAGTGATATTATATCATTGAATTCAAATTTAATACTATCCGTTATACAGAGACCCACTTGTAACATACTGTACAGCAGAGCGACATCCACTAACCCACCTTTTATGATTTTAAAAATACAAACTAATAGGTAAACTTAAATTTCACTTTCATAGTCTACAATAAGTATTCATAAATAATAATAATCAATAAGTTACGGCAGTTTCGCGGGAAATGATAACAACAAAATGCTTGTGTTACTAGAAGAAAATGCAGTAAAAATGTTTTTAAATGTTATTCTTTGACTTAACTTAACTTAATTAACAATTATCATTAACTTATCTAGGCTTGAATTACATTGGTTACCAGAAATAAGTGCTGCATTTACAAGTTACAAAGCAAGTCCAAACATGCAAGCGTCTATGCATAGAGCCATGGTTTGGCCACCCATGATACACAATACAGGTAATTTTGGTTTTTTATTAATTTTACTATTATTTTATTTGTGAAAATTGTATCACACGAACACTTTTTTTGCCGTTAGTACCATTTATTTAAACATATAGATAAATTTATAATAACCGGAACAACTGAATCACATTTTTCCTGTAAAATATATTTATATAATTATTTCCGGCAATATTTAGAAGTTACAGATCAAGGATATCAATCCTTCTAAATATACCAAATTATTTTAGAACGCATGTCTGTTACCTATTTATTCTTATTGTTGAACACGTATGAAACACTCTATAATTGTTGAAACCATAGGCAAAATGTTAATCAAAACGTTCGGACTTATTTTATTTTTCTCATCGTCTCAATCCGAAAACCTTTTTAGGCCAAACTTGCCAATGGTAAATTAAAAATCAGCTTGATTTATTAAACATTTTATGTTTTTTATATTATTAATTCTAATGTGTCAAAATTATATTTGTGATTTCTTTATAATGAAATTTGTATAAATTATATTTATTGCACTCATTACAGGGTGAATATCACCTGGAGTTTGATAGAGTATATCCGTGTGAAACAACAAAAAACCATCCGATTCAATTTAATTGGTATTTAAGTAAAAAGACATCAAATATAACGGAGTTCAAAGGCAATACGACACTTTTGATACCTTTCGATGATACTCTTACAGTAAGTACTTAATACATATTATAAGTATAATGATTAATTTAAGAGTTGTATAATACACAAAAACTTTTATATTGAGATATCTCGTAGGTGAAAAAATTGATATTGATAAATTTATTAAGTAGATCCTCCGATAAATATATATGATAGAATAATTCCTGACTGGTTCATGATCAACAAATGGCCAAAAATATCGAACTGATTATTATAATTTTCCGTCCAAGTTCATTATAATTATAAAATAGAAGTTTCACTGTAATTCTATACCTAATAGTACTTGGGATGTACCTACGATAATTACAAAAACCTAGCTACTTCATTGGTTAGACCTTTTGGAGACAAGGACTGCACATTATAGTTTCATTAATTTTTTTTTTAATGACATATAAAACTATTTTGTATCTGTAATTAACTGGAAATAGTTACCTGGGTGTAAAAACATTTTTTTATTTTTTTTCCCGTACCTCATACCTTATAATATTAATCATAATTATGATTATATTTGTCACGAAATAAGAGTCAGAAGTAGCAAAGTCTTAGTGAACATAACAATTATATTATCATAGTTATGATCTGTGAGAGATTCATTTTAATTTCTACACAAATTGTAATGTGTTTGTACTCATCTTAAATAAAGTACCTAATAAAGTATTTATTTGTAGGTCGATGGTAATCTTGCATCTTGGGGCTCAACTGGCGGATGGGTGCCAAATGCATATGTCCTCAATACAAAAAAGGCATGCAGTACTGTAAAACATCTCATTGGAAATGCAGTTCTTAACTTTTTAGAGGGTTTCAACATTCCAACTAATAAATGTCCATGGCCAGTGGTAATGTATAAAACCATTAAAAACAGTTAAATAATTTATAATTTTTTATTTCAATATAATTTAATTATAATACAATCATAACAATAATATTAGAGCTTTTACGTTACTATACTGAGCTATTATATAGATAAATAATAAATATACAATAGTAATAATATAATAATTTTGATTAATTTATACAATATTAACACCAATGTTTCCTTAAATATTTACATTTATAAATAAGCAATTTGATTGATTCATAATATATTCTAATCAAGGTCTTAACTATTTTTTCTTTTATATGATTTTTATTTATTATATTATAGGTTTTATAAGACCGATTTTCACATAAACGTTGTAGTAGATTCTTTACATCATTCCCCAAATTGTTGAACATAGGGAGGTAATATGTAATAAGGAGAACATCTTGAACTAGTTAACTTTACGCTCTGTAATCTTACATACTTCCCTGTCTATCTTCTATCTATATTTTCTATATAATTGTGTATGTGCCATACTAAAAATCTTATGAGAATTTCTTTACAGTAAAATTTATAGACAGATTCTACCTATGTTTGGGTGGCTAAATAACTAGAATGGTGGGTACGCCGACGGAAGACAGTAAGATATTTTTAATTTATTTTTTTGGGTAGTATGTACTGTATTTATGTTTGTATGATTTTTACCTCCACAGCATATTTTACCATATACTAAAATTGAATAAAACAATGCAACATATACTCGTATTAAAACTATTTTATTTAGAAAACAATTTTTTTTAAATAGAGTAGTTAAACTTCTCATAATAATATCAACATTCTGTATGTTTGTATAAGACAATTTCAGATCAAAATCTATCGTTATTCCTAAATATTTAAATGATAATACTATAGTTATTGGTTAAAGGTTGCAGCTTGTTGAATTAGTATTATATTTATGTATATTAAAGTTGTATCCATAGGGTAGCTGTAAGGGACTTGTGACTATTGGCATAAATATTGATTTATTTAGGTTTGTTAAGGGATAACACATTTTCTTCAATCCAATTATAGATATGCTGTAAGGCACCGTCAACACTTTTTCTTATGTAATATAATAACTACGCCGGTATTTAGTTGATAAACTAAGAATAACATAGGGCATAGTGAATTACTTTGTGTGAATCCATAATCGTTGACATAACAATAATAGCTACTATAATGTAACGCTAGTGTATAATATAAGGGTCTATAAAATCTGAGTTAATTCCTATTGTCTATAAATCTTACGGTTGTGGAAGAAACTGTTCAGTCTATACCAATGGTATTTAGATTTAAAATTGATATTCATATTATTGTGATTACCAAATGACCCAGGGTTTATAATATAGGTGTAACATAGTATTGAAAAACATATACTCAGTACAATATTATTTTTTTGTTTGTTTACAATACTAACTAGCTATCGGCAATTAAACTTAATTAAATTATAGTAAAAAATTATAATATGAACAATGAGAGCACTTTTCTATCAAAGTATTGGGTGAGTTTGACTACAATTAAATTATAACAATTTTATTCACAATCTATTTTGATTAAGATTCTAACTTTTTTTCTTTGGTTAAATTTGTATTCTGTTACGTAAAATGTTTCTATTATATATAAATTCGTATAGACTAAAATTTTTAAAAATTGTTGAGTAAATGGAAAAATAAAAAAATACAAATGTCTCAATTATACCAGCCGTTAGAGTACAGTTATAAAGGCCATCATTATAAAAAAATACTACATTGACAAAGCTTTCTAACATAATCAAACATCCATATTTTGACCATGTTACAATCGTAACGTGTTACAATTTTAACCAGTCGCCACTAGCTACTTATGCATTTGTAACAATTTTTGTTTTCTAAATGTTTGCAGGGCACATATATTACGTCAGGGATCGATAAGAAGAAACTTGAAGATATGAACTTTCCCAAAATATATTTTTATGGAAAATATAAAGTTGTGGTTCGCTATAAAAATTTGAAAAATGAAGTAGTTGGCTGCGTTGTCCTTGAGTTTCATCTTATGCGACCTTGGGAAACACCAATTTGATTACACTATATGAAATAATAATATAATATGTTATTTACTTGGTATAAAGACAATGTAATAAATATTTTTAACAGTTCCAACATTAACTGATTTAGTACACATTCTAAGGAGGGTGAGGGCAATATCCTCTTGGCCCATAAATTGTACATTTGACTATTTAACCACTTATGCCAAATACTATATATAATATACGGCCATACGATATTTATAATGATAATTATTGTAGATGACCTAGTCTGCTGAAAATACTTGAATACGCTATGTATTATGACATGAAGTACTAAAACATTCTAAATCGCGTTCGTTAACTGCTCAAGGACCATATGTCATATATATATATATGTCATGATTTTTCACGCTAGTTTTCCCATTTTATTGTCATATACCGTGTGTCCACGGAAACATACTAGGTATACTTGCACTATATCACACATTACCTTTTAAACGTGTTTTAATTCTGTATTTTATTATATTTTATACACTCAATGACATTATCAAATTGATGCACATAGATATACTTTAATTTACCAAACGATATTCTACCTGTAATAAGAGGAATAATTATATATACAAATTTAACTACGAAAAAATCTCAAACATAAACTATACACATCAATGATAATAATAAAAAAAAAATATTATGTTTAATGAATTTAGCATATTGTTAATTATTACTAATCAATAATCAATGGCAAATTTGGCATAAAAATGATATTGGATTGAGACGATGATAAAAATAAAATAAATACCGTCATTTAGATTATTATTGAGTGTTTCAGACGTTTTTATCAGTAAGAGCAAATAACAGACATGAGTTATAAAATCTATAATATATAAAAATTAATGTATGTGGGTGTGAGTGTTCTTATTACTATGGCAAAAATTCATATATTATTTTGAGATTTCCGCCTATGTGTGGCCATATGGCCATGGCAACCAGATATATATTAATTTGAGATTTCCGTCGGTGTGTGGCCATATTGCCATGGCAACCAATTATATATTATTTTGAAATTTCTGATGGAATGTTTTGTATATAAAGAAAATAGGCTAATTTAAAAAGGGGGAGGGCCAACCCCGGGAGATGCTCAAACAGGAATTTTGAGATTTGCAACGGACATTTTTGTTTATAAATGTTTGCCATGGCTTTTGAAGCTTTTATATTACAGTAAAACTTCCGTTAACGATCACCTCTATAGGACGGTCACCTCTATGTAACGGTCAACTTTTTTGGTCCCGTCGAGTGTATCCTAATGTCATTCTACCTCTGTAGGATGGGCACCTCTAAATAGCGGTCATTACTTACAGCCCCTTTGGTGACCGTTATATGGAAGTTCTACTGTAATAATTATTGGATGCCGGGAAACGAAGTGCACGGGATCAGCTAGTATATTGGTATATTTATGTGATTGACATCTTTGATATGTAACCTCTAAATATTTCAATAAATATTAATTTAACAGGAAAAATGTGATGAGGTTGTCCCGGAAATTTGAAATTCACAAATCGAATCGTTGTTTAATTAATAAAAACATAAATTATATTTATTTTATATATCAGGGTTGGACAAACCTTGATTTGGTTAAAATTTAATATTGATATATTGATGTATTGAGTGCGATTAACATGCATGCATATGAACTATAACCTCCAAAAGTGTATGAAAATCTATATAAAATGTTATTGAAAAAGATAACAAAGAATGTCCAGAAATGATACAATATCTAAATGTTAACTGTGACATTAACTGTATTGTGAAAAATGAATTACATATAATATTATTCAATTGAATCTCAATCAACTTTTTAAAACTATTGTTCCATTTATTTAAACATGTAAATGTATAGTTTCCGGGACTATTTAATCACAGTTTTCCTGTTGATAATAATTTACTGATAATAATTTCAGTAATATTTAGAGGCTACGGCTCAAACATGTCAATACATCTAAATATATCAATATATTTTATAAATCATAGTTATTATTTGCTTTTACTGTAGAATAGTGTAAGACACTCTCGTTTTATGTTATGCACTACGTCAACCTACTTTTTTATATATTATTTTAATTTTTCACCAAATGGTCCACAATGTAATAATAGATATAATAGCTAGTGCAGAGCGATCGATGGACTCAAAGTATACTAAATCCTATACTTTAATAATAATTGTTATGTGCCTACTTGACGGAAATCTGCAACAGGTCCTCCGCTCGAATGATTTTATTTATTTATGTAATACAACCTTCATCTGCAGTAGACATTCGCATGTTTATATTGCACATATTGCAGCATAGGTACATTATAAACCACTATACAAGTCTGGAATAAAGATTTGAAATTCCTGACTAAAGGCAAATATTTTATGTGCCCTAGTAACGAAATTAGTAATTAGGCACCTACATCACCGACATTATTTTTAAATACTATTTAACAATTATATGCCATGCACACATAATTAATATGACAAATAAATCTTCTATATAGCTGTAAATGTGTAAAAAAAATGCATTGGGTTAATTTGTCGTATTCGTTCTACTACATGTTGCATTTTACTATAACGATTTCAGATAACTTGCCGTGTGAGCTCAGCTCAGCTACAGAATACCTACCTACTGAAAGTATAGAAAGTATGTGGAACAGTGGCAGTGAGATATTCTATGATCAGTGTGTTGCTTCAGCTACACATATAACATTTGATGGGTATGTGGTTGATTGGATTCGAGTAGTTAAAAAAACTTTTTAAAATGTTTTTCATTGACTTAACTTAACTAAGTTAAAAATTATCATTAACTTGTCTAGGCTTGAATTACAGTGGTGACCAGAGATATGATACGCGTAGCGCTACAATATGATGAAAAATAATAAGTCTCTTATTGTTATAGAACCTAAACATTTTACAAGTTACAAAGCAAGTCCCAGCATGCAAGCGTCTATGAATAGAGCAATGGTTTGGCCACCCATGATATACAATATGGGTAATTTTGATTTTTTATTCATTTTACAATTATTTTATATGTAAAAATTGTATTACGCGATCACTTTTTGTGCCGTTAGTACTATTTATTTAAACATATAGATAAATTCATAATGACCGGAACAACTGAATCACATTTTTCCGGTAAAATATATTTATATAATTATATCCGGATATTTAGAAGTTACAGATCAAGGATGTCAATCCTTCTAAATATATCAATTTATTTTAGAATGCATGCCTGTTACCTATTTATTATTTTTGTTGAAAACGTATGATACACTCTATAGTTGTTAAATCCATAGGCAAAATGTTAACCAAAACAATCGGACTAATTTTATTTTTCTCATCGTCTCAATCCGAAAGCCTTTTTAGGCCAAACTTGCCTCTGGTAAATTAAGAATCAGCTTGATTTATTAAACATTTTATGTTTTTCTATTATTAATTCTTATGTGTCAAATTTACATTTGCGATTTCTTTGTAATGAAATTTGTATAAATTATATTTATTGCACTCATTACAGGGTGAATATCACCTGGAGTTTGATAGAGTATATCCGTGTGAAACAACAAAAAACCATCCGATTCAATTTAATTGGTATTTAAGTAGAAAGACCTCAAATATAACGGAGTTCAAAGGCAATACGACACTTTTGTTACCTTTCGATGATACTCTTACAGTAAGTACTTAGTACATATTATACGTATAATGATTAATTTAAGTGTTGTATAATACACAAAAACTTTTGTATTGTGATATCTCGTAAGTAAAAAAAATTGATATTTATAAATGTATTAAATAGATCCTCTAGGTAATATATATATAATAGAATAATTCCTGACTGGTTCATGATCAATAAATGGCCGAAAATATCGAACTGGTTAATTTTTATGTTCCGTCCAAGTCAACGTTATAATTATAAAATGGACGTTTCACTGTACTTCGTATGTAGATTGTACCTACCATAATTACAAGAACCTAGCTACTTCATTGGTTAAACCATACGGAGACAAGGACTACACATTATAAAACTATTTTGTATCTGCAATTAACTGGAAATAATTACCGGATTGTAATAAAAAAATTTTTATTTGTTTTCCCTGTTACTTATACATTATAATATTCATCATGATTCTGAATATATTTATCACAAAATAAAAGTCTGAAGTAGCAAAGTCTTGGTGAACATAACAATAATTATATTATTATAGTTATGATCTGTTTTTCATTCATATTAATTTTTACAAGAATTGTAAATGTGTGTAGTCATCTTATCTAACGTAATATAGTATTTATTTGTAGATCGATGCTAACCTTGCATCTTGGGGCTTAACTGGTGGATGGGTGCCAAATGCATATATTCTCAATACAAAAAACGCATGCAGTACTGTAAAACATCTCGTTGGAAATGCATTTCTTAACTTTTTAGAGGGTTTCAACATTCCAACTAATAAATGTCCATGGCCAGTGGTAATGTATAAAACCATTAAAAACAGTTATATAATTTATAATTTTTTATATGTTTCTTTTATTTCAGTAAAATTCAATTATAATACAATAATGACAATAATATTAGAGCTTATACGTTATTATACTGATTTATTCTATAGATAAATATACAATAGTAATCATATAATAATTTTGATTAATTTATACAATATTAACACTAATGTTTCCTTAAATATTTACATTTATAAATAATCAATTTGATTGACACACAATATTTTCTAATCAAGGTCATTAACTATTTTTCTATTATAAGAGTTTTATTTTTTATATAACAGGTTGTAATAGACAGATTTTCAAATAATAAACGTTGTATTTGACACTTTACATCATTTCCCAAATTGTTGAACACAGGGAGGTAATATGTAATAAGGAGAATATCTTAAACTACTTAAATTTACGCTCTGTAAGCTTACATACTTCCGTGTCTATCTTCTATCTATATTTTCTATATAATTGTGTATGTTCCATAGTAAAAATCTTATGAAAATGTGTTTAATGTACAATGTATAGATAGATTGTATGGCTGGTGGCTAAATAACTAGAATGGTGGGTACACCGACGGAAGACACTAAGCTATTTTTAATATATTTTTTTTGGTAATATGTAATGAATTTATGTTTGTTTTATTTCTGCCTCTCCATCATGTTTTATCGTATGATAAAATTGAATAAAATAATGCAACATATACTCGTATTAAAACTATTTTATTTAGAAAACAATTTTTTTTTTAAAAAAGTGGATAAACTTCACATAATGTTTTTAAGCATTCAGTATGTTTGTATTTGACAATTTCAGACCAAAATCTTTCGTTTTTCCTAAATATTTAAATAATAATACAATAGTAAATGGTTTACAATTGTAGATAGTTGAATTACTTTTTTATAATTGTATATCCATAGGGAAGCTGTAAGCGACTTGTGACTATTGGCATAAATATTGATTTTTTTATGTTTGCTAAGGGATTACACTTTTTATTCAATCCAATTATAGATATGCTGTAAGGCACCGTCTACTTTGTTTTAATTATATAATATAATAATTACACCGGTAATTATTTAAAATAAATTGAGAATAATATAGGGTCTAAAGAGTTGCCTTGTGTGACTCCATAATCGTTGACACAATGTAAACATTAGGGATATAAATGTCTGTAAATTCTGAGTTTATTCCTATCATCAATAAATATTATGGTTGTGGAAGAAACTGTTCAGTCCAATAATCAGTCCAATATTGTTTTTTTGTTTGTTCACAATACTAACTAAACTGTATTATCCTATCAGCAATTTAACTTAATTAAATTATAATAAAAAAATTATAAAATGAACAATTGTGAGCACTTGTCTATAAAAGTATTAGGTGAGTTTGAGTAGAATAAAATTGTAACAATTTTATGTACAATCTATTTTAATGAAGATTCTAACTTTTTTTCTTTGATTAAATTTGTATTCTGTTGCTTAAAATGTTTCTGTCATATTATATAAAATCGTATAGACTAAAATTTTTAAAAATTTTTGAGTAAATGGAAAAATAAAAAAAATACAAATGTCTCAATTATACCAACCGTTGGAGTACAGTTATAAAGGCCATTATTAAAAAAAAAATACTACACTGACAAAGCTTTCTAACATAATCACACATCCAAATATTGACCATGTTACAATCATAACGTGTTACAATTTTACCCAGTCGCCACTACCTACTTATGTATTTGTAACAATTTTGTTTTCTAAATGTTTTCAGGGCACAAATATTACGCCAGAGATCGATAAGAAGAAACTTGAAGATATTATGAACTATCCCAAAACATATTTTTATGGAAAATATAAAGCTGTGTGTCGCTATAAAAATTTGAAAAATGAAGTAGTTGGCTGCCTTGTTGTTGAGTTTAATCTTATGCGACCTTGGGAAACACCAATTTGATTACACTTTATGAAATAATAATATAATATGTTATTAACTTGACGTTATGAAAACTATGTAATAAATAGGGGGGGGGGGAAATATCTTTTTGGTCCATAAATTGTACTTATGATTATTTAACCACTTAATCCAAATACTTAATATAACATACGGCCATATGAGATATATATGAAGATAACTATTGTAGACAACCTAGTCCGCTGAAAATACTCTAATGCGCTATATATGATGTATATAAAAATTCTAAAATGCGTTCGTTAACTGCTCAAGGGCCATGTGTCATATTTGTGTGTCAACATTTTTGACACTAGTTGTCCCGTAATATTGTCATATACCATGGAGACAGGGTAGATATACTTACACTTTATCACACATTACCCTTTAAACGTGTTTAAATTCTGTATTTTATTATATTTCATATACACAATGACATTATCAAATTGATGCACATGGGATTTACTTTAATTCAACAAACGATATTCTCTGTATATAATAATTATATATACAAATGTAATTACGAAGAAATCTCAAATATAAACTAATCACATCAATGATAATAATAAAAAACAATTATTATGTTTAATGGAAAAAAACAGATAATTAACTATAAGTTATAACTTATAAATAATAATTTTATCAAATTAGGCATAAAAAAAATTTGGATTGAGACGATGATAGAAATAAAATAATTACTGATGTTTTGATTATAATTTTGCAATGATTTCGACAGTTATACAGTGTTTCAGACGTTTTTAATAATAAGTACAAACAACAAACATGAGTTATAAAATATATTGACACATTTAGTAGGATTGACATCCTTGATCTATAACCTCTAAATATTGTCATAAATATACATTTCCAAATGTTAAGTGTATCGTAAAAAATTAGCTACATACATTAATATGATTCAATTGAATCACAATCAATTTTTAAACCTCTTAAACCATTTATTTAAACATGAAAATTTATAGTTTCCGGGACTATTTAATCACAGTTTTCGTGTTAATATATTTATATAAATATTTTCATTTATATTTAGAGGTTACAGCTCAAACTTGTCAATAGAACTAAATATATCAATATATTTTATAACTCATACCTATTATTTGCTCTTACTGTCGAAAAGTTAAAAACACTCTTGTTTTATGTAGCATACTGTTTTATGTTATCAACCAAGACAACCTACCTTTTAATTTATTATTTTAATTTTAAATTAAATGGCCTATTATGTAAACCAAAAGGTAAATATTTTATGATGATAATATGTGCCCTAGAAACAAAATTCGTAATTAGGTACGTACGCCACCAAAATTATTATTAAACAATATTTAACAATTCTATTATGCCATGTACACATAATTAATATTTCAATACAAATTTTATATAATATAGCTGTAAGTGTGTAGAAAAAGGCATTGGGCTACTTCCTAGTATGCATTCTACAACATATTGCATTTTACTATAACGATTTCATTTTTTCATAATATTTTTTTCAAGAGAATTTGAACTAAAACATTTATTCACATCAGACATAATTTGCGTCGCTTTAGAATCTAAATTTGGTTTATTCTGGTCATTATTTAGTATTGTGGTATCATCAGCAAAACACGCAATTAAACCGTCAAATGTTAATATTAGAAGATCATTTATATATACAATGAAAAGTATGATAGTGAATGCATTATTTATTTTAACTCTTTGCAGACTACGATTTGTTAAAAAAAAACATTTGATGAGATTATTAGGAACAACACGAATATTCAATAATTGTATAGATTTTTTGATAATATATTATGATCTACAGAATCAAAGGATTTTTTGAAATCAAAAAAAATAACAAAATCACCCTATTATACATATAACTTTTTACGGTAGTAAGCTTACGACACCGACAAAGTAGAGGTAGGTATTTAGTATACCTAACGGAAAGTTAATTATATGTAAAATTTCTTTTTTACCAATTAGTTAACATTAAAAGTTGTATTATTTCCCGACATTTTTTTATATTTCCCTACTTAATATGATTAATTGTACACTCATTTCCGTAAATTTTTAGAGGTTATAAATCAATTATGTCATTCCCTCTAAACGTATCAACAGATGAGACCCCAGAATTAGCTATATCACGCTACATGCATAATAATATTATTATATATGTAACAGTGGTGACCAGAGATAAGAGGCGCGTAGCACTTCAATATGATGAAAAATAATAAGTCTATTATTAGTATAGAACCTAAACATCTTACAAGTTACAAAGCAAGTCGTAGCCTGCAAGCGTCTATGAATAGAGCCATGATTTGGCCATCCGTAATATATAATATAGGTTATTTTGGTTTTTATTCAATTTACAATTATTTAATTTATGAAAATTGAAACACAGGAACTTTTTTTGTGCCACTACTACCATTTATTTAAATACATATATACATTTATAATTACCGAAACAACTGAATTACATTTTTCCGGTTCAATATTTTTATATAATTATTTCCGGCAGTATTTAGGTGTCACAGATCAAGGATGTAAATTTTTTTAAATACATCAATTTATTTTAGAACGTATGTATGTTACCTATTTATTCTTATTGTTGAAAACGTATGAAACACTCTGTAATTGTTGAAATCATAGGCAAAATGTTAATCAAAACTTTCGGACTTATTTTATTATTCTCATCGTCTCAATCCGAAAAACTTTTTAGACCAAACTTGCCTTTGGTAAATTAATAATCAGCTTGATTTATTAAACATAGTATCTTTTTTCTATTATTAATACTAATGTGCCAAATTTATAGTTGTGATTTTTTTTATAATTAAATTAAATGTCTATAAATCATATTTATTCCACTGATTACAGGGAGAATATCGCCTGGTGATTGATAAAGTATATCCGTGTGAAACAAGAAAAGACCATCCGATTCAATTTAATTGGTGTTTTAGTAAAAAGACATTAAGTATAACGGAGTATAAAGGCAATACGACACTTTTAATACCTTTCAATGATACTCTTTCAGTAAGTACATATTATACGTATAATGATTAATTTAAGAGTTGTGTAATACACAGAAACTTTTGTATTGTGATATCTCGTAGGTGAAAAAATTGGTATAGATAAATGTATTAAATAGATCCTCCAACATTTGATAGAATGAGTCCTGACTGGTTCATAATGAATAACCTAAAATATCGAACTGATTAATTTTAATTTAACGTCCGAGTTCATAAAAGGGAAGTTTCATTGTAATTCTATACCTAATAGTACTTCTTATATACCACCATAACTATAAAAACCTAGCTACTCCATTGGTTAAACCATTCGGAAACAAGAACCACACATTATATTTTCCAGGGCTTGAAACCGTTTTCAAAACCGATTTCAGAAACCGGTATAAACCGTTTTAAAACCGAAACCGAAACCGTAATCAAAACCGAAACCGGAAAAAATTGGATACCGGTATTAAAGTCAAAACCGAACCGGAAAAAATTGGATACCGGTATTATATTTAAAACCGAACCGAAATAAATTGATACCGGTATTAAAGCTAAACCGAAACCATAAAAATTAGAAC
>NC_042495.1:26895098-26896201 GCF_005508785.2 Acyrthosiphon pisum
CTGAAGCTTCAATTTCCAATTGAACATCCACTGCTGAGGCTGTAGCTGAATCGTTCTGTTTTGAAGTGTCGATAACTATAATTGGTGCGTTTGCTAGAAAAGTAGATGGACTCAATATCGGGTTACGAATACTTTTTTCATAGTACGATTCTTGAAACGATGTATACATATTATATAATAAAGTGAAATTATTTTTAGAAAAATCTAAATTCAAATTATCGTATGGATAAGCTATCAAGTTTAGAAATACTTAAACGTTTGTTAGATTACAATGGTCAAATATACTACAATCTTTCGTTAACAAATTTTTACGTCCTTTTTGTAAACCAATTATGATAAATCGTGGTTTTTCTAATTTTGAAGCAGTTTTTAAATTCCATACAACTTTTTTAGTGGTTCCGAGTTCAGGATATTCAAAAGTTTCAAAAGATCTAAAAGGAATAAACAAACTTTTTTCTTTTTCTATATAAGTTTCAATAATTTCAACCTTTCTTCATCGTCAACAGTGATATGTGGAACCTTGCAGACTAATTTGTTTAAAACAATTTTACCTTCAGAAACAGTTACACCAGATTTTAAAGTTAAAGCATTTAAATCGTTATCACTTCGAGTTAATATTAATTCCAATCTAGAATTCACTAATATTCTTTTATAGTCTTCAAACAAACTTTGTTTAAACAAATTTTTTCATATTTACAAGCGCTGATAAGGTTATAAAACCGAATTTGACTAAGAAAAATTCCATTATAATTTTTGATGATGTAATATGTTTTCGAGCATTTTTTAAATCTTTCAATTTCAATTAATTCTATTGATTCTGATGGTTGATGGTTTGAAATAATAGTTTTCCTCATCCTTCCCATAATACAACTGTAAACATAAAATATATAAGTGGTAATGTATTAAATTATTCTAACATCATATCAAACAACTCTATTTCAATTATATATATAATATATACTTTTTTTCTTTATTAATAATATTTTCTTAAATATATTATGTCATATTAATATTTTTTTATTAAGGGGTCTCTATAGGCAACTTCTTATACATTCGTTTGTATAATATTATTCTGTTTTTAACTAAATGTAATCTTTGTACGT
>NC_042495.1:26898242-26908822 GCF_005508785.2 Acyrthosiphon pisum
ATGATGAATATGTAACCGGTACAGGTACGGTGTCAATATCATCAGGGAACGGGTTAGATGTTAAATTAATTCCTTTCGTTAAGTACCGTTTACAAAACATACATTTTGCATCTTTAGAATAGTCTTGGAATGCGTGTATATCTTTAAATTGAACAAACTGATATAGAGGTTTGTAATTTCGATCAGCAACACCACCGAGTTCCATATGATAACAAGTACCACTACACCACTTTTGATTATCTACATGTTGTATACACAATTCAACTAATGTATAGTTTCCAAGTGGATCGGTTAAAATATTTACTACATGATCTTTTACAATAAATGGGTAATAATCGCCTAGATTCATTAAACTGATTTCAGGGTTTGAACGATAATACCCAGATAGCAATTAGAAAATATTTATATTGTAGACATATGTTTTCTTTATGTTCTTGGAAATATTTTGTTTAAACACCTTTTGACAATATGTTTTTATTATGTGAACAAAAATATATTTAAAAATAATATTTGAAACATATTGTAATTATATGTTTTTCACATACTGAAGAAAATATTGTAGGAAACATCAATATAACATGCGTTGACAACGTTTATCTAAAATGATTGATAACATATGTTCTTGTAATTATTGTAACAATGTGTTTATTTAATGGATAGTAAAATATTAAATAGTAAAAATATTGGGACAATATATATGTATTTATATTATTGAGAACATATTATATTATTATTATGTTCTGGTAGAGATTGTGATTTGTGATTATGTGTTTATTAATAATAGACTCACTGTCGGCCTGGGATCTAAAGGGCCCAGGAGGCATATTATTCAAAGGGCCTCTCAAAAATACCAAATCTCAAAAAAATAATTTTAAAACGTTTTATAGATATTTATCACTATACTATGGATCGATGTTTATATAATATATACGATATAGTAATATAATATCGATCAAACATCACAGTCCGTATTTAAACATAATCATAGATGCCAAAATAATCATATAATTGCATTATTATTTATTACCACGGATTTTAGTATCATTAAAAAAATAAAATGTATATTATACTATTATTATAAAATTATTTAATGGATCCAAACGCATACCACTGGCCTATATATAATAGGTAAATGTTCATAAATAATTTCATTTATTTCTTGAAAAATACGGGTCGGGGCATTCTAGCCACCTGGGCCAGACTGAGTGCTGACACTGAGTAAACTGGAAAACATTTAAAGAAATATTAAGTACAAATATCAATAATATGGTATTAATATTAATTATTTGTATTTTAGTTATTGGTACCAATTGTAATAAACGATGAGGAGCTATTATAATATAACATAAATATATTTTAAGGTAGCAGTTGCCAGTTTCTATTCACTTCGATGGACTGTATTTTTATTTATTTATTGTAAACACTGAGTTTTAGCTGTATACTTGTATATATAGTACCTATAATTATTTATTAAACAAATTTTACTTTTAACTTATTATGTATATTGTATAGTATTGTTTACCCCTATCTAAGGGTGCCCATAAATCAGAACCTAGGTGATGACCATATCATAAAAATAATTAAGAACCAACCAACAAAATTGTTTTTATTAAATAACAGAAAACAGATACACAACATAGATAAACGATATGTACCAGCTTTATTCTATGTATGTAATATTATGTCATGTTTATCATCAGTGAAAATAGTTTATTATAACAATATTTAAAAAAAATACTATCATTTCACATATTATGTCTAGTGGGGTAACAGGTCACCCCCTTTATTGCTTCCCCTATAGAGTCATGGGTGTCTCTGTAACCAAAATATCAAAATGTTAGTAATACACATTTGTTGGCGATTTGTTCTAAACAAATTGTTTTTAACCACGATTATAATATAATGACCCATTATCTGCAGTGTATTTATAATTTATTAAATTGTTTTATTACTAGTTAAATATATATATATATATATAAGGCCATAACCTGCAAAGGCATTTTAATATAATATCATTGTGATATATTATTATGATATTGTTAAAAACTATTTAGAAGAAATTATATTTTTAGATTTCAATTCTTTAAGATATTTTTAAATTTTTATTTGTTTATTAAATGAAAGCATAATAATTAAATAAACTATAGTAGGTATAATAATTATGTTTTAAATTATGGCCAATTAAAGTTAGGTACATCATAATCTGATATAATGTTTTCAACAAAATATAAATTGTTTCACTTTATGCCACATCGGGCCGGGAGCGTATTTTTCGATTGACATTGCGACCGCTACGGACGGAGCACGAATATAAACCCCACACCGGCGGCTTCGAGAGATCGCGAGCAACGCTAATCGAGTATAAAAAGGGGCGAAAAGGCTCGAAAACGATCGAAATCGTGTGAAAAAAGGTAAATCTCCGAGAATTTCAAAAATCGACGAACGATAAGAAAATAGGTGATAACTGACCGTCGCCGCCGAAGCGAAGATACGCGATTGGTCGCGCTATAAGGAACGGGCCGGCGGGCTGGGGAAACGGAGCGGTGTTTAATTTTTTCCAAGAGATCTTCCATAAATTCCTTATAGATCAGCTGTTTTCCTTACCGTTTTGGTGTTACTCTTAGATCATATACAATGGATAGAGTCATACGAACAATTTATGAAGCTAACATAACTGTAGGACCTCAGTGATATGCGCATGCGCTTGGTCTCTTATCATTAATGTTTGGCGCAAAGTGCTGCAGACGCGCAGTTAAGATTAACAGTCGCGCAAGCGCAGATGTCACAGGTCCTATAGTTCCCATAGTTATGTTGGCTTCAACTCACTTTATATGCGTAATATGCTATGACTCCATCCATTGTATATGATCTAAGGTGTTACTGGTGTATGCTGATATACTTCATGGTATAATCCTCCTTATCATTTTTCGGACGACTGCCGCCAAATTATTATTATTATTATCAATGCTAAATATAAATTATACGTTATTAATTTTATTTCCGAATACAAATACGTATCGTCGTATCGATGAAGATTGTTTATCAGTGAATCCTAATATCTGCAGTATACGCGCGTCGTTCACTCGTCCTAACCTAACCTCACTATAGGCAATATTATACGTTCCGTACTCCGACGCGCCGCACGTCAAGTCGCTACTCAGACACTCAGTACTCGCCTGTCACCAACCGCCTTTTCTCCACGAGGGACATGCCACACATAAACTGTAGTACAATAACACACCAATAATATTATAATCGTTGAACAATACGAACAAAAGTTGAAAGAGATCAATCAGGTAAGAAATTGTTAATTTATAATATTATAATAATAATTTTTTTTTAACTTATACCTATAACAGAAATTCTGTTGACGATTATATCATATTATACCTACATAATATTATTATGCCCTAATAATACTACCTCGTGGTAGGTGGCTACATTATTATTATAAGGTACTTATGTAAATTATTCATACATGTGACCGTGACAGAGAATCCTATCGCTTATTATATATCACCATTGTTCTTTCTTATTCTTAAGAGTACCGTCATACAACCTGATAGCGTAGTCTAATTAAATTGTATGTTTTTATTTCCCATGTAGATTTTTTGTGCACATCATACTTTATGCACTCTAGAATGATAAAAAGTTATAGATCCAAACGGAGAAAAATTGCCGATGAAATTTCCACTATAAATGCCTATCAACCATTATTATGTACAACTAACAGTAGTCAACTGCCCCAACAATCTTCAGATTTAAATATTAATATAACTGACAACTATTTACATAACAATGAAAAAACTGAATGTTTATTAGAACAACGTCCATTAAATACAATTATTGCAGACTCAACAATACAAAACTCAATTTTAACAAATGCAGCCCATAATTCAATAGATTCTAATGAACATGACTACAATCAATCTAATTATAATAATAATAGTTTTAATAATGATTTATTTCCCCTCGATAATATTATAAGCACACCAAATAATATTACATATTCTAATAGTATACCAATAGATTTAAAACTAAAAAAATGGGCTATAGAATGTAATGTTCCGCATGTGACTATCAACAAACTATTATCAATTCTTAAAGAAGAAAATTATCTTCCATTACAAAAATTGCCCTTAGACTCTAGAACATTACTACAGTCTGGGTCATCAAAAACCACAAATATAGATATTTTAACTCCTGGAATATACTATCATTTTGGTTTAAAAGAAGGTATCAAGAATTCTTCATTGAAGTTTAAATTGGATAGTGAGATAAAAGTCATGGTTGGAGTAGACGGTTTACCTTTGTCTAAAAGTAGTTCTAGCCAGTTTTGGCCTATTTTGGCATACATATATCCATACTCTAATCATGTATTCCCTGTAGGAATTTATCATGGTAATGAAAAGCCCCATGACAGTAATAATTATCTTGAAAAGTTTATACATGAAGCAAAAGATTTAATATTAAATGGGTTAGAGTTGGAAAATATACTATACAAAGTATCAATTAGAGCATTTTGCTGTGATTCCCCTGCTCGTTCGTTTGTTTTAAAAATTAAAGGACACTCCGGTTTTTCTTCATGTACCCGGTGTTTTCAAAGTGGTGAATATTTAAATAATAGAACATGTTTTCCATATGTAGAAAGAGGGTGTCAGTCGAGAACTCATGATGGTTATGTAGCTATGGTTCAAAAACAACATCACATTAGTGAAGGTATTACTTCAAATTTAATTGAGCTTCCTAATTTTGATATTGTTAAATGCTTCCCATTAGATTACATGCATTTAGTTTTATTAGGAGTTATGCGTAAACTCCTACATCTTTGGATGCATACAGGTCCTCTCAGAGTACGCCTAAATGGTAAAAAAATTAATGATATAAGTAGATCATTATTAAGTCTGAAAATATACATCCCTAGTGAATTTTCTAGAAAGCCTAGAATAATTCAAGATGTTTCTCGGTGGAAAGCCACTGAGTTAAGACAATTCCTATTATATACTGGCCCTGTGGTTTTGAAAAATATATTATCAGAAGAATGTTATGACAATTTTATGTCATTGAATATTGCTATGATAATTCTTTTGAGTAAAAATCAAATTAATAAAATAGAATATGCTGATAAATTGTTACATTATTTTGTGAAAAGTTTCCAAAATATATACGGAGACCATTTTGTTTCATACAACATACATGGTTTGTTACATATAGTAAATGATTACAAGCAATTTGGTCCTCTTGACTCATCTAGTTGTTTTCCTTTTGAAAATCACATGAAAATATTAAAATCTGCCTTACGAAAACATCATCAACCACTACAACAAATTGTTCGTAGGTATAACGAAAATAATTGTTCTATTGATACCGAGATTTTCCCAAAAACAAATAAGCCTAAAAGAAATACACACCAACAAGGACCTATATTAAACAATTTTAAGTATTCTAGTCAGTTTTTATTTTATACATGGGGTAATTTCACTATACATATTAAACGATTGGCAGATAGATTTATACTTACTAATAAAGAAGAAATTGTAAAAGTTGTTAATATAGCTCAATTAGCAGAACCTAAGAATAAAATAATAATTATTGGATATAAGTTTTTAAACAAAGTTGATTTTTACAATAACCCAATTAATTCTTCTAAATTAGATATTTGGATTGTTCAAGATTTATCAAATGATCTACAGCATTGGGAACTAACCGATATTAAATCAAAAATGTTGATTCTAGTGCATGCAAATAAAAATATTGCTATGTCTATTTTACATTCAAATGTACAATAAAAATCATTAAATTATAAATATCCTAAAATGTCCTTAGGTATTATATTATGTAAATAATATATTTATTGTAATTAAAATTTAAAACAACACAAATCTACACAATCTTTATAATTATTATTTTAAACCTTAAAATTTAAGGTCTACTTAGACTTTAGGTATACTATCTTACACATAACTATTAGCAACATTTTACTGCAATTAATTATAAATAGGTATTTAATATGAAGGCAAGTATTTTGCATCAAGTTAAGATAATTTAACTATTGCAGGTATAATAAATGGTTTGCCAGTATACATTTACTTAATTTATTATTTTTATAATTTTTTTTTCATAGACAATGTGGTCGATTGTTGTATTTATCGAATCCAATACTGTGGCTGCTGTACCAACACAATGGTATTCAAATGGCAAGTGCGCTTGGCCTAAATCACATGTTAAAAACAAAAATAAAATGGTCGAGCTGCGTACTCCATCAAATTCGTTTGATTTTGACTTTTTTGAAGCAAGGAGATTGGCAGCTGACAAATCCATTGGTATGTATAATTGTAATTTTTTTTTTTTATTTAATTGGCTAGATATAGTAAAAATAACAATGATGATAAATTAAAAAAAAATTCAATTATGCTATAATTTTTTTCTTTAAATATGACCTCCTTTTATCAGAGTCTTTAACAGAAGCGAAAAAAAAAGCAAAATTGGGCCAAGCAACGTCAGATTTCTCATCTTCAGAATCTCATAAAAAAATTAAAAAAGAACACACTTTGAAAAGATCAAAGAACATGTCAAAACAAACAAAAAAATTGCCTAGGTCAAATAAACCCCCTATTTTCACAAATATTTCAGGTAGATATCAATTTAAAAAAATTTATAACACTGTTTTTATTTTCTGTTTTCTTATTTTACTTGTATTGTAATTGCATCTATTTAATACCTATATTAAACTATTATAATATAGATAGTGATAATGGGGAAGATACCTGCAATGATGATAGTGATATTGACAAATCGTATGATCCTGCAAATGTTACTAAAAACGGTGAGCGTACAATTATACTATTACTATACTGTTTATATTATATTAAAATTAAATCAACTGATTTTAATAATTTGAATTAAAATCTTATTTTGGATGATGAAATAATTGTAACATTTTAATTTTTATAGGCAATAATGAATCATCAGATGATAATGAATCAATTATTTCTACCATTTTAAACAAAAAAAACTCTGAAACACAGCTGTTAGGTACAATGAGACAAACAGAAGCAGAAATAATCCATGATATACCAGGTATATTATAGTTATATTACTGCAGTATATTATATGACATATGTTATGTTTAGTTTTCTCAGTATATAAAACTGCACAATAAAAATTAAATAATTTAATGTATTATAGATTTTAACATCTTAAGTGACATTAATAATGAGCAAATAGGATATTGTACTCCATTAACAAGTAAATCAGCTACAATGGAATTCGTAACACAGAAGCCCTCAACATCAAAATCTGTTTCTACTCCTTCTGCAGCTGTAATAACACCGTCATATACTGGTATTCTAATAATAGCTGTGTACCTATAATTGTTTTCATAGATTAAATCATGTATTACATTATATAATATATATGTATTTGTTTTGTTTTGTTTTAGACTTTGAAAATTTTGTTAAAACCACATTAACAAATTTAAAATATGAAATAAAAAGTTTATCTTACTCTGTTGAAACAATTAAAAATATGACTGCTCAAGTTTTAGATTCTTCTATTCCCAAAGAAACTTTAGAATTTGATGTTTCTGATGGATGTGAAATACTGTGGCCGGTAGAAAATACTGAAGATATGGAGAAAATCGAAAAATTATTAGTCGATATCAAAATCAGGAAATATCAAGTAACAATAATAATAATAATTTATTTTACTTAACATTCAGTTAAAATTTCAATTATTTTCAATAATTATACTTATTACTTATAGGCAATCATTTTTTCAAGATTAGCTGGCTCAAAAATAAATGATTCTGTAAGAAGAATTATGCAACGTATGTTTCTCGATACTTTCATTAAAGATTATTCCTATGTTGGATTTAAAGGAAAGAATAAATTCCAAGGATTGAACTGTTGCCGTTTGTTGTTTGGTAAGGATTTTAAATATTATTAATATGGTAATTATGTAGGTATATAAAACCAGGCCTGCAGTAGGTATATAACCACTCAGCTGCTGCGTTCAGTGTTAAGTGGTTACCCAACCATAATAGTTGAGTCCATCATTATTATTGATAGATAGATGTGTCAAGTTTGAATTTGAATAAAATATGAAAAAATGATTCTCAGCATTAGCAGTTTTAAAAACATAACCCTATTATTTAAATATCTCTGATCTATCCTATCCCAAAGTATAAACTACATCTAATTTGCTACCAGAAACTTTTCTTGAAGTTTGAAAACCTAAGTTTTATTTCTACTAGAAAATAAGTGCTGTTAGGCCCACATAAAATAAAAATATTGTTAAATCAATACATTCATTGCTCTACTCGAATTCTTAAAAAATGTTATAATTTTAAAAGTAGATAAGCCACCATAGATTTAGTGAAATCATAAGCAACCATTTTAAAATACATCTAAAAATAAATATATAACATCATACATTTATATAAGCTAATTCATAATTTAAATACACTGGAATCGGATGGAATTATATTATAATTTATTATACAATAGTTGCTTATTATTGCAGTGACCTTAAGACAGTATAATTATTATTATTTAATAATTTACAGATTCTATAAGAATAAATAAAAAATTTGAAATGACTTCAGATGAAGAAATATCTACATCGGTGTCTAAATGGATGGCACAAGCCACCAACCGATTAAATCAAAAAAATAAAACAAAATTATCTGCAGCTTAAAATGTATTGTTATTACTTTGATTATTAAAATATTTTTTGTTATTGTATGATAATTTGTGTTGTAATTACTATTTTGTATTGTAGTTATAAGTTATAACTATTCAATTACTATATTACAATTTAACTATTAAAATTTAATTTTTCTTATTATTATTTTACTTACATATTATTATCATATGTTGTAAGTTCCAACTAAGAATTATATATATTTATTTGAATAAGATATTGTGAATTAAGCCAAATTATTTTGAAATGCAGTTATATTACCATGATTACTATAATATTAATTTATCAATATTGTGCATCTTTTTTTAATGTATTAACTATATAAACTGTTTTATTTTTACCTATAATATTAAAATATATATTATGTTGTAAGTTCTAACTAAGAATTATATATATTTATTTGAATAAGATTTTGTGAATTAAGCCAAATTATTTTAAAATGCAGTTATATTACCATGATTATTATATTAGTTTATAAATATTATGCAGCTTTTTTTAATGTATTAACTATATAAACTGTTATTAACTGTTTTATTTTTACCTATAATATTATATATTATGTTGTAAGTTCCAACTAAGAATATAATATCAAATATGAATTTGAATAAAATATTGTGCATTAAGTAAAATGTTTTCAAATTATTTTTTGTTATTATAAGTATAATAATTACGATATTTAAAACACAAAATGAACATATCTCAGCAATATTGCAAATATTGACAGATAATTGTTACAATCTTGTTGACCAATAGGGTCACAATATTTCCAGAGTAATATGATTAAAATATTGTTTTTAATATTGCTTCAACGTTTTTATTTGTCAGTCACAGGTCGTTGCAATAATATTGTTGATCAATATGGTCACAATAATTTACACGGGTCTTTGCTGCAATATTGCTGACCATTGTGGTCGCAATGTTTCCGAGTAATATGATTAAAATATTGTTTTTAATATTGCTTCAACCTTTTATTTGTCTGCCACGGGTCTTTGCTACAATATTTACACAATAAAAAAAACATTAAGATTATATCTAAAAAAAATAGTGTCACAATATATTTATATTTAAAACAAATATTTTATCAATATGTTAGCAATACAAATTTGATATCTGGGAATGACATTGTCGGGCAAGTGTTGTAATCAATTGAAAATATTTGTATAGCGTACATTGTTGTTAATACTGACTGATAAATAATCGTATTGTTACATAAAATAATGTACACACTAAAAAGTAATCCTATACTATAAAATGAAGATTCCGAGAACCGTGGCGCCCCCTAGGTATAGTGTACCAATGGAACAGAAAACGCCGGCTATAGTGAACCCGTGGCGTAAAAAATTAAACACCGCTCCGTTTCTACAGTCCGCCTGACCCATTCACGTTCCCGTTCCTTAATGCGTCCAATCGCGTACCTTCGCCTCGGCGGCGGGCGGTTGGTTTTCAAATGTTTCGAAAATAAACGTTTTTAAAAAAATGTTACCCTTTTTACGGCGTTTTTCACTTTTTCGACATTTTAACACCCCCGTCACTCCTCTATTCACATATAGTTTGTTTGTTTTAAAAGCCACCGATGTGCGGTTTGTACGCGATATCGGTCCATATATGGCTATAGCCATCGCAATCGTAGCAGCGTCGGTCGTTATTATTGCTTTTTCCGTTTTTCTCGATTCGTTTCGTTTTTTCAACTGCTGTTTCTGCTCCATTTGTTAATTTTATTTCTTTTGAAACCCGTAGATATACGGTGTACACTTTAAAATTCGCGTTCACGAAATGTCAGTCGGTCTTCGTTCCAACGCACAAGTGCACGATTTTGTTTTTGATTCAATAAATATTGCATTATTGTTTGGTCCTTATAATAACGTTGGTATATTGCT
>NC_042495.1:26908872-26930262 GCF_005508785.2 Acyrthosiphon pisum
ATAAAAATGTACTGATTACCAAACTGATTTTTACCACAACTATTTGTTTTAGTAGATACATTTATATGCTTTGTTGCAGATCCCTAATAGTTTGGTCGCTACACACATTAAATTGTAAATTCAACCAAATGTAGTTAGGTGTTTATTACAATTCGGTCTTTAATCATTACAATAATACTAGGTAAGTGTAACTGCATAATTTAGTACAACCTACCAGTGTAGCTTTTTATTGTTACAAAACATTGTGTCAACCCTACAGTTGAGTTTTGTAGAACTAAGTACCAAAATTTCTATTAAATTTCTGGCTACTGAAAATATAATATTACATAAAGACATTACATTTTAAATAAACAAACAAAACTTAACATTGTATAGCATAAATAATATATTTATTATTAAGTAAATTACATTTTTTTTTTATAAATTTCCAGTCACAATTTTTTTTATTATACATTTTAAGCATATAAATAATTTAGGAATTAACTAAACAATAGATTTATACATATTTTATTGATAACTTTAGATGACTATATTTTGACTTATACTAAATTTACCAAAATATCTTAAAATATATAAATATATACATTTGTACTAATATACAGATACAAATATTAACATAAACAACAATAACCAAATTTATATTTATATTACATTTTAATATTTAAAAAAAATATATATATATATCCTAAGTTACATACAATATTATACAGTGTAACAAAATATATTTAAATGCTGCTTCTCAATGTTACATATTTATATCCATTGGGTAATATATTAATATTATTTGGAATGAAGGAAGGCAACATATAGTGATACACAAATTGATAACTATTCTCTACTTTTACCTCATAAGAGAATATATGTTCATCAAACATAATTGTTTCAAGTTCTGAACACTTAAAAATGACATACTTATTATTATATAGAAAAATTTGCTCTATTATACAAAATTTGGGAAGTTCATTTTCTTGTATATTAAGAGTAATTACCATTTTAGGTTTGTATTTAGTGCCTTTTACCATAATCCACGATGACTTAATTAGCATGTCTATTGAGTCAATTTGCATATTATGGCTCTTTATTTCTTCCACCTCTATATCAGTGATAAATTTAGATGGACCTATTTCAATTTCATTATTTAAAGTGCCTTTAAGGAACATATCATTTAACTGCAACTGATGTTTAATCGCAAGTGTTTTACAAATGTTTCGCCTGTTGCTAAAAGTGTTAGCAGATATTTTTGATATTCGGTGTTTTGCTTCAAATCGCATTGACCACAAAGAAACAAGGGGCCCAAATATTTTCAATAATGTATGATAATGCAACATAAAATGGTATTTTGGTTTAAGATATAGATTACTGTATTTTAAATATAGATCATGGTGTTCAGCTATAAGAGTTTGTAGAAATTCACATTTTCTACATTTAATACAGTAGGTTTGCTGCCTTTATCAGGCCCATAATCAAAACTAACTATTCTATCATTGAGTACTTCCAAGGAGAACAATTTTAAATCGTAAACATAATAGAATACTAGAAAAGCCATATCATATTTACAAACCCCTTCCAATAAATCGTGCATTATATCTACTCCTACTTGATCTAATACTCGAAAATTTTTTACATCATGCCAAATACAAGCCTCTTTTATTCCACTTCTAGTAACATCACCATCAATTATATCTAAGTTATATTGCTCCCAACTTCTATGCAAGTTTATATCAACGTAGCATTGCTTTCTCATATCTTCTTTTTTAATTTTACACATTCTACAAGGGTAATTTGATGAAAAACTTTCCACAAAACCAGTTATGCTGTGAACTCCAAGATTGTCGCCTACAATCAGACCTAATTCGAACTTAATATTCCCCTCAAACTTATCAGTTTTAACCTCAATACCAGTTTCTTTTAAGTAGTTTAATTCGTCAATGAGTGGTCTAAATATAATATTATTTCCAAATTTTTGTCTTTCAGCTGAATGGAACAATAAAGCTAAAAATATATTATTTAGTGAAGCTTGGCGATGAATAGGGATACAAGGGACAGTCAAATATACAGCACCTAATTTATGTATACCGGAATGACTACCCAAAGGATTCCCTACCTCATAATCGTCAAAAAACATAAATATTGGTAATACCATTTGATTTTTATCGTATTCTTTCATTTTATTTTTCCAAAGGCTGCCTTGAATAAAATTCATTAAAATTGTATTACAACTTTTTATTTTATTAATGTAATCAAAAGTGTCAGATAGAATATCTTTAATTTCAAAAAAATTTTCCAAGACATGCCTTGTTGGAATAAATTGAGCTGTACAATTAGTTGGAATAATTGAAAAAGTATTTTGATTTCTATTGTCATTAAGCCTTTCTCCAACAACATACTCTTGGGGTGCAATATATGAACCATTTTCTGTATAATATTTTATACGTTTATATTCTGTATTTAAATTGGAAAATGTTGTATCAATATTTTCAAATACAGATTTTATATGATCAGAAATATTATGAGGAATTATCAAATTACTATTTAACAAGGATTGTTTTATACCTTAAATTATACCTGTCATGCCTTCTATAATCAATTGTATAACATTTCGGGGGATTTGAGGATTAGAGTACAAAGACGCTAAAAACTTTCCAATATGGTTATCTGTCAAACGAAAATCATAAAAATTATCTAATACAGTAGTTGAAATACATTTTTTGGGTACAATGGGCAATGAGTTAATATTGCTTCCACTACTATAATTAACATAAGACAAACTTTCATTAACACTAGTAAAAATAGTAGATTCCTCTATTACAGTAGATATTAATGTATCTTTTAAATGAGTAGCTAAATGTTTTTTATAAGAATTTAACAAATGAAAAGATCTATCGCAGTTCAATTCAATACAAATATATTCTACAAAATCATGGGTAGCATGTTTAATTTGAAAATGTTTACACAGTGTTGAAATTAATGGAAAGGATTCTTTACATATAAAACAAGTAGGCATTTTAAATGAGTTTAAATTATTATAATTAAAAATAGAAAAATATGTTATAATGTAATTAACATAATAGTTTTCTATGGTGTTATAACAGTACCGTACATTCCAATATCGCTTAACAGAGAATTGACTGACACAAACTCTGTATCCCATGCAGTATTTATTTGATAAAAAGCTTTTTAAACTGTAAGAGGGGTTCGTATAAAACACAGACTATTCATAATAATTAACCAAAAATATTCTTTACATTTATTTTTATTGACAGAGAAACGGTCATCGCGACACGTATCTCAAGACTGACTACTTGAGAGAACAATATATCTGTACGCAGGTCGTCTGGCCGATCGGCATACACACACACACACACACAATACAATACAATTAATTAATAATATATAAATATCGCTCGACCAGACCGGTCTAGATACGGGCGACGGTCGATTCACATTGATCGATAACGCCGATCACCAGAAAACCCGTAATTACGCACAAGAATATAAATTAATATAAAATATAAATCCTACAGTTCGGCCATTCTGACCTTTGTTCGTCTCGAACAAAAAAAATTTTATATAATAATAATTTAGGTTTAAATAATGATATAATGACAATCTTAAATTCTTAACTTCATACAAACAAAACAAACAAAAAAAAAAAAATAATTAACCAATTAATAATTAATAAATACATAATAATATACGAGTATACAAAGACGCAATACGTAAACGGCATGTTGCGGAACATTACATAAAATTAAAATTACATCGAATATAAATTAACATTTGTTTCATAAATACATAAGTATAATATAGTTTACATGTGCCAAAAAAAAATGAACGAGGAAAAGAAACAAATTGTAACAATAAATTAATTGACATATTATATTCTATTAAATTTGTAATAAATGTAAAAATGTACCTAGTAGCATAATAATAAATAATGTACTTCAAACACGTATCCACATTTTCATGCGGTCCGGTCCAACAATACCTTCGTACGGGCGCTGAGTTAATTGAAACCCCTCTATATCACCTACTATGTATCTATCTCGATCTAACACTTTCCTCACTACGTACGGTCCTCGGAATTTCGGTATTAACTTTTTATTTTGTCCTACCGTCACATCAACATTTGTTATCATCACATAGTCGCTTTCCTTGTAAATCGTCGGTTCCTTGCGCTTTGCATTATATTGTGTTACATTCGAATCTTGGGATCTAACTATCCGTTCCGCTGCCTTGGTTCTCAGAACCTCCATTTCGCGCGGATTATCTGTCACATTATTTTCTAATATTCTCCGTATCTCATCATTAATTTCACCTACCTGGTGTACGCCAAACAATAACATGCTAGGGCTTTGGCCTGTGGAGCTGTGCACTGTGTTATTGATAGCGAATTCTACCTTTTGTAACACTCGATCCCACCTACCTGTTAATTCCGTCAATTTAGCTAGCATTGGTACTATAGATTTATTCACTATTTCTACTTGACCGTTAGCTCTGGGTGTACCTGATGCGACCAAAGTCAATTTCACTGATTCGTCTTTTAAAAACTCTTTAAAATTAGTAGCCGTAAAAGATGTACCACGATCGCTAATTATTTGACAAGGTTTGGAATAAGTTTGGAAATAATTACGCAGATGTTTAATCACTTCATCGGATTTGGTAGTACGGCACGGGTAAAGGCGTACGAATTTACTGAACGCATCGATTACCACAAAAATGAATTTATTTTTATAACTTGTTTTCTCTAACGGGCCTAAATGGTCTATGTGTAAGGTAATAAATGGCTTATCTCCTTTCGGTATACTGAAGAGAAAACCTTCTTTTCTACCACTAGGTCTAGAGAACTCAATACATTTTAAACAATTATCTAAATAACGTCGTACTTTATTCTTCATGTCGAGAAACCAATACACGCGAGATATGTTTTCAATAACTTTTAGCAAACCTACGTGGGCCATATCATCGTGACATGTACGTATCACATTATTCTCCATTGTTTTCGGAACGTAAAATCTAATGCGCTTGTTCTCTTTGCGATAAATCAAACCATTACGTAATTCATAAAATTTATTATCGCTCGTTAGTAATTTATTTTTAATTTGTACAATATCGTCGTCCGTGCTTTGTCGAACGGCGAGTATCTGTTCAAATGTATTTGATTCTAATACGAGAATTGCATGACAACGGCTAAACACGTCGACATGCTGCATGTTTTTATTAGGACGGTGGAAAATACTGAAATCGTAATTTTGCAAAAATAAAGCCCACCGGGAAATTCGAGTATTTACGTCCTGTTTATTTAATGTTAATCTGAAACTATCGCAATCCGTCATTACTTTAAACGATATACCGTATAGATATACATGGAAACGCTTTATCGCATATACGACCGCCAGGCATTCTAGCTCGAAACTGTGATATTTTGATTCAACGGGAGATGTGCGTTGACTAAAGTAAAACACGGGTTTAAATTTGTTATCGGGCTGTTTTTGAAGTAAAATTGCCCCAAAACCGGACGAACTCGCATCGCAATGTAGCTCCGTTTCCGCCGTGGGTGAATATATAGCTAATACGGGTGTCTTTGTTAGAATTGAACTTAAGTATTTGAATGCTTCCTGCTCTTGCTCACCGAAAATAAAATCAACATTTTTCTTTACAAGGTCATATAATGGTTTAGCTATTACCGAAAAATTACTAATAAAACGTCGAAAATAACTAGCTAATCCTAAGAACTGCCTGAGGTCATGAAATATAGATTGAATATACCGATTAAAAACCCGAGGCGAATTTGACAACCCAAACGGCATTCTCAGGTATTCATATTGCCCTATAGGCGTGACAAATGACGTATATGGAATAGAAACTTCGTTCATGCGTACATGATGAAAACCATTTTTCAAATCTAGCGAAGTGAATATTTGTTTTCCTTTTAAACGGTCTAACTGATCATCTATCAACGGTGCCGGGAAATTATCTTTAACGGTAATTTTGTTAAGCTCTCGATAATCAACACACAGCCTGAAACTTTTATTTTTTTTCTTCACTAATACAATCGGACTACTATAGGGTCTATTACTCGGTCTTATTATATTTTCGGATAACAACTCGTTGATAATGTTACGCAGACTACCTTGCTCGCTGTACGACAACCTTCTCGGCCTAAAATATATAGGTTGTTCGTGTTTCAACACTATTTTCATTTCAAAATTGCAATTATCGTCACTATTTGGTTCTACATTTATTCGCGCTAGGTATTCATCATTATAAATTTTAATAAATTTATCATTCACATCACAGTCTAAATTGGGATTTATGTTCACTGTATCTGTACGCACGTTTATATCTGAGTTAAAATCAATGCATAATATTTCGTTCCAATTATCAACTGTTTCTTTCACGGTCTCATTCTCATTCACCTTAATTATGTTTACCTCATTATTTATAAACTCGATTTTATATCCCGATTTTGTTAAAAGGTCTCTTCCTAAAATCGCACTTGCGCTCATAGTATTGTTTGATACAATATAAAACGTAATATTCATCATATTATTATTTACCAATAATTTTGTTTCAAAAATACCTAATACATCGACTTTCGCACCATTAATTCCCGAAAAATTACAACCGTCCGCGGACTTAAGTACAAAATTATTATTCGGAACAAACTCGCGTTTAAGTAAACTTACCGGACTTCCTGTGTCGACCACCGCGTTGAAGCTGACATGACACTCCTCCTCTTCCTCCACTGGTACATTGTATTCGCACCGAACTTCGTACGGAAACGGGTACTCGTCTGTTGGCCCACTGTCACTCTCCTGCACGTCAATATTCATCAGACCAGCCGATCCCGGTTTTCCGTCATCACCGAATCGTTTTTTACGTGTTGGACAGGCTCCTATCTGATGATCCGTCGCCGCGCATTCGTAACACGCGCCCTTCTCCCTTCTCGGCTTTGGACATTGCGGCGAAATGTGGTCTTTCGACCCACAATTATAACACGAGCGAATAGTTAGTGCTCCGGTTGTTGCAGTTTTTGTCTGATCCTTTTTCGGCATAGCTACAATAGTTGACCGGGTTACACCTGCTTTTTGCGTGTCTTTTTCCTTATTGTCGATATTTGTATAACGAATGCGACTCGAACGTGACGCATCCAAGCGCCCATATTCGACTACGTCGCTTAACAATTCGTCTTCGTCTTTGTGATTACGACTTAATAAGTAGACACACAAATCTTTAGAATATAGGCCTTCCAAAATTTGTATCTTCATTTCATGGAAAGCCATTCCAACCATTTTACATAGGTGTACTTTTTCGTGGAAGTACTCGTGGACGTTTTCATTTCGAACTTGAACACGACGGGACATTTCTTTCCACCGGTCACCGGTCATAACGGTACCAACGAATGTTTTGTGGAATTGTCTTTCGAAATCCGGCCAGTTTTCGATGTCACGTGACGCATACCAATGTCGGGCTGCACCTTCTAAGTTGGCTCGTACGGATTGTAACTTAAAATTATCGGGCCACCGATGTAAATTGGCAACTCCATTCACAGTCCGCAACCAGTCTAACGCTTGATAACCAGTGTTGAAACCATTGAAAGCCGGTATCGACTTATTTAAATCCGGAGCAATGGTTATATCGTTGAGTGGTTTATTTTGTTGCAATTTTAGTAACTCCATGAGCATATTATTTTGCACCATCAGCGTATTGAGCATAGCGTTCGTATCGACTGCATTCACGCTCTCGACGTTCGATCCATTTTGCGAGGTTTTTGTCGAATTATTTTGTTCACCTAGTGTCTCTCCATTGGCGAATACATTGTGCTGCGAATTTTCCTCAGTTAGTACCACAACACTTTGTGCGTTTTCGTTCTGTTGTGCAATACCCATGACATTCAAATTTCTTTCGTTCTGTTCACCATCATTCTTAATTTCATTCGCGCGAGCACGAGTAGTCATACCGACGGAATTATTGGTATTCGACATTTCCCGTATTTATTAAATCAACTTATTATACTTTCAAAATTACTAATTAAGCATTTAAATTAACATTAACATTCATAAGTAAAAAAAAAAATATTACACGTGCGATCCCTAATCCCACTTCTGAAAACTGTAAGAGGGGTTCATATAAAACACAGACTATTCATAATAATTAACCAAAAATATGCTTTACATTTATTTTTATTTACAGAGAAACGGTCATCGCGACACGTATCTCAAGACTGACTAGGTACTTGAGAGAACAATATATCTGTACGCAGGTATACACACATGATCGGCATACACACACACACACACACAATACAATACAATTAATTAATAATATATAAATATCGCTCGACCGGTCTAGATACGGACGACAGTCGATTCACATTGATCGATAACGCCGATCACCAGAAAACCCGTAATTACGCACAAGAATATAAATTAATATAAAATATAAATCCTACAGAACAAACGACCAAACCGGGACGCTTTCTAATGGATACTCCAGATTTAAGGCGTGTATTGCTTTAAAACAACAGTCCACCGAAGATAGTATAGAATTTAATAGATAGTATGTACCGTTGACATAAACAAAATACTGAGTTATTTCGTTTTTATTTTCCCCAACTATAATAATCAATGGCTGTAATGTTAATCCAAGTTGAAAAAACTTATCTTTTCTACGAGTTATAGTTTCTTGAAGTTCGGAATGAGATTTGATGTGAGTGATGAACCCATCCTTCATTTCAGTTTTAGATGGTTTCCATGTGGTTTTCCCTCTCTTTCTTTTTGTTGGAACTGCACTGAATAGGAATGGTAAGACTAAAAATGCAGCAATACAAGAAGCTTCTTCACTTTCTGAAAAATTTTAATAACCATTATAAATACAGAAAATAGTAACTATGAAAAATATGAAATTCAATTATGTTAATATACCGGGTGCTAGGTCTAAATATTATTTCAAAATACATTTGAGTGAATTATCTCTTAACTTATTTGATACACTTTTTGCGAGCTCTAAAATTTTTTGTTTGTACAGTGGAAATGTTTCCAAAAGACTTTCCTTTTTATCAGAGTACAAAAAGTTGAAATCTTCAATCAACTAAAATAAATTCAATGAATTATTATTTGTAAGTGAGGTTTTTAATTTAAAGTTTTATTTTAAACTTACAAGTCTATAACCGCATGGTTTTTTGAGTGCAGGAAAGTCATCCATATACTTAGAAATTGATATCTCTTGAGAGTTTGTATCCAATATTTTTTCTAAACGTTTTGATGATGTTATGGACCAATACCGTTCGACGATGTCCCATGGATCACAGGAATTGTGAAGCCATGTCATGGATTCTTCAACACTATCATTATCTAAGATAATTTTATAAAAATAATATCAGTTATATCAATCCATACATGTAAAATTATGTAAAATGTAAGCTTACCAATATTAGAACGATTAGAAGATAAAAGTAACACAGATTTTGATTTGATATTTGATTTTTGTCTTGGAGTAGCAACAATTAGACCAGCTTTCTTATACTCTCTTTTGCGGTTGTTGAAACAATCAAGTAATTTTCCTTTAGCTGCTTTCTTTAGATATGGACCTTAAGTGATAAAAACATGAACATGCTGGTAAAAAGTACAAATAATAATTACATTCATTAAATACATTTACTATTTTACCATAGTTTATGTAGGGTATAAAATATGTACTGATGTGTTCCTTGGTAAACACTTCTGTTATTTCTTGTGCGAGAAAGAGCAGTCTTTGGGTCTTAACTGCGGTTTCTGGATTGTCTTGTAGTTCCCTCCTAACAATTAAATTGCATAACGTTCTTCTTCCGGCGTTATCTAACAAATCTTTGTACGCAGACAAAATTGATCTACCTTCTGTTGTACTTTTCAAAAAATCCAGAAGTTTAGGGACCTGGGAAAATTATATTTATTACTAATAAAACTAAAAAGTAATATAATTAATATCATTATTACCTTTTCAGCAGTATTATCCGAAGACGTAGTTGCTATACTTTGAACACTACCTTGTGATGATGTGGATGCCCCACTATTTAAAATACTTGTTTCAGATTCTGGTGATGTTAAACATGAAACATCAATGTTCAGTGAAGATAAAACCTCATTGGACGATTGAGATAAATCCTCATTGGGTAATTGAGACAAAACATTAATGTCTATTGGAGTTATTTGAGAGTTATTCAAGTCCTAAAAAATGATTTTATAATATAATTTTGCCAAGTAATTATATATTAATTAACAATGTAAATTCATCCAAGCATTATTGTAAAATATAATACTTCCTAATAACTAATAGGCAAGTAATTAAGTATTAAGATTTAAATGGCGAAACTTATGTAACATTGATCAAAAACACAACAATATTAGGAAACCAAATATTATAATGTTGTAAAAAATGTATTTAGTTAAAAGGCTATTGTTAAGGGTGACATGCAGTTATATATAATTATAATATACCTAAGTTACCTATTTAATATCTCCAAATATGTTAATTTAATAAAGTTATCAAATATTACTTTTAAACCTATCTTAAATGCTTACCATGTATTCAGTTCTGTTATTTGCTAGTTCTAATACTTTTCTCCATTCGCCAAGATTAGTAATAAGCTTAGCTCTGTCACCAACTTTGGGTACAATTTCTTTAATCATTTCTTCGCTAAGCATGGATAAGCAAGAAATATCAACGCCATGTTCTAAGAGTATAGGTAGTTAACATGTAAAGTGCAATTAAATACCAATAATAAAAGCAGTGCTGCACTGCCGCAGTGTTATAAAGAATGTTTTGATGAGTAAGGGGTTATAATATTTAATTAACATGATATTATATTGAATACTTACCCATCACAAATTAAGATATATCTTATTCATGATTCCTACCTACCTATTGATTATAGTGGATAATTAGCAATTATACATACCACGGAATATTTCAACGTATTGTCCAAGTTGCCATGCGTATAACATATCAGCTACATCTGCGTCCGAAATATTATGTAATAAAAGTAATAAAATAAAAAGTTAAACGAGAAAATGAGAGAACGAGAAAACGCTTCAACGAGTTCGGATTGTGCAATGTGCAATGACACTTGTGACTTGTGAGTTGTGGCTTGTGCCGTAAACCTCACAGTCACAACCGTTGCGGGTACTAAGTACTGGGTAGTGTTTACAATATTGTTTGGTAGCGATAACGGGTTTTTGGCTACTTTTATCATTTATATGTTACCGACACAGTTGATTTAGTTAAACTAATCTAATTATAATAAGCACAACTAACTTAATGTTAACAATATGATACATTCAATTGGAAACACCAATCATAACGATATCGAATGTATTAACGTATTGTAATAATTACAAAAAAGTACGGTTATAGACTCATATTATTTTGTTTAATAACTATACAGCCACGTTTGTTAAGCACAATAGAAACTATTGTGTACATTATTATATTATTCTGTATCCACTACAAAAAATTAAATGTTTACTACTATACTAAAAATGAGTTGTTTTAACATGGGTAATCTTAACGATTACAAATGGTATGGTAAAAATTACTTATATGTTTGCCTTAGTTTACCAAAATGTTGTATATATATTTTTACTTGGTAACATTTACAATTTAATTGTTGTTTTAAATAGTTGTTGGGTTACATCAAAATATTTATAATTGACAAAATAATGTTTGTGGCTGCTTTTTTACATTCCGGTGCTTACAATCTAAATTAGCGTACTGGTTATTGTATTTTTGTTGTCTCTACATAAAAATACTTAACATAACAGTTATGTTAAAATATGGTCTGTTATTTTTTTCCGTGTAGAGAAGTAAGAAAACTTGTGTGAATAATGAATCAAAATTGTATATTATATTTAATATTTGTTGTAAAATACTACTATTTTAAATGATTAAAAAATAAATAAACAAAATGATAATAATAAAAAAAAATATTTGTATTTATTTCAGAAAACGATATTAAAAATCGTTTAAAATTTTTTCTATAAAATGACAGGGAGATTGGTTGTACTGTACGGCATAGATTCCTGGTTAAACATTTTTCATCTCTCCATAAACAGGGACTCAGAACCGCCAAATTACTACTACTCGAACGTGTCTCCGATATTTTTGTTCTATCGCTGTTGCGTGTATACGTATTGTGAATCACAATATTTTACTATGCAAGTTAAAGGCTTTTGGTTTTAATGGTTTACTTTTAAATGGATCACCTCCTAAGTAACCGCTCTCAATCAGTTAAACTTTCATTCCACATCTCTATTAATTTTCACGTACGATTAGATTTTCCTCAAGATTCGCATTTCGGTCCACTACATTTTTTAGTTTTTATTAATGATTTGCCTCGTGTCTTTAAAAACTCTATACAATAATTGCTTTTTGCAGATAATGTTTAATTATTCTGCTCGATTCAATCTATATCAGACTCTGAGACATTACAAGATCAGCTAAATACATTTTATACTTGGAGTGTGAATAACTGTCTTGAACTAAACATTGATAAGTGTAACATTATTTTATTTACCCATTCCAAAAACCCAATTATATTCAACTACAAACTTAATCATCTATCTATATTTTCTATATAATTGTGTATGTGCCATAGTAAAAATTTTTTGAGAATTTGTTTAATGTACAATTTATAGATAGATTGTATGTTTGTGTGGGTAAATAACTAGAATGGTGGGTCCAATGACAGAAGACATTAGCTAAGTTATTATAATAATAATAATAAATAAATAAATAAATATATACTTTTATTTCTTAGCATAAGGATAGATTCAATTTTTTTTTTTGATTTCAACACTAACTACAAAAAAAGAGTGTGAAAGTTTATAAGTTGAGGCGACAATGACGGAAACATAATATAAATTATGGCTATATCAGCGAACCATAAGCCATGAACCCAAGACATATTATGGCGATAACTAACAAGCAAATCACCGCATCCCACACAGCATTTGGGAAATAATAATATTTTGTGAATGATTTAAAGTACTCGAATAATGAATATTTGACTAATTATATTTAGCGGGGCTATGAATGTATTGATTTTTCAATAATGTGTATTTGTGTATTATTTTTTTATTCCGTTTGTCATCACCTTTTAAGAAAGTGAGAATGCTTGGATTCTCTTCAACAGTGTATTATCTGATAGGAAAAAGAATCTAGTTGGTACTTTGGAGGTCAAAAGTAAAAATTCCCCAGTAGATTTCAAATAGTAACTGAAAATAAATGTAAATATAAATAGTAACTGTAATACATTTTTATTTTATTAATTCTTATACTTGAACAAATTTTCAAATTATTTTGACTTGTTTTGAGCTGTTTACGAACAATTTCATATTTCAATTTTTATTTTTTTTTTTTTAAATATCAATAAATTTTTATCTGTTGGGCCAAAAATGGTAAAAATGTAATACAAGGTTCCAGTTATATTATTACAATAGCAGTTGAAAAATATTAAATATACATAAGCACAATTTTTTTTTTATAAACATTGAAAAACCAAATTTTGACAAAATTTCTCAAATTTAAAATTGAATAATTATTTTGTAGCTAAAAATTCCCTGTAGTTTTCAAAAGCGCCGTGAAAAACTAAAGAAAAATTAAGGAAAAACTGGCATTTTTATGCAAAATGTGTTTTTGAGAAAATCGATTTTGGTTTTTGGTACAACTCTAAAACAAATGACCATAGAATTACGTATTTTGACTGAATGTTTATATTAGCAATTTCTATACACCATACAATTTTTCAAATATTTTGATTTGTTTTGAACTGTTTAGGAATGTTTTCATTTTCCAATATTATTTGTTTTTTTTCTACGAATGTCAATAAAACTTTATTTGTTGAGTAAAAATACTTGAAAATTTAATACAAGGCTTCTACTATACATATAGTTACAATCAGATTTGAAAAATATTTAAAATCCTTAGTCACAGTTTTTTTTTATTATCATTTAAAGTTCAAAAATTGACAAAATATGGAAAAATCACGAAAAGTAGCAAATTATTTTTAGTTAAGAATTCGTAAAAATTTTCTTTTTTAATCTAAGATTTGAAAATGTAATACAAGATTCCTCAAAATATTGTCTACATTTTTCTTAAAAAAAATGTCTACAAAAAAATCAAATTAAATTTTTATGAGCGTTTGAAATTCATATTATTAAAACATTTGATATTCACTCGATTTCTCATGTGACAATATCCTTATTTTATTGTTATTAAAAAACGAATGTCTGCAGATATTTGAAAATTTCACTGAATGTTAATAATTTCATTTTTTATACACCATAAAAATTTGAAAATATTTTGACTTTTTTTGAGCTGTTTACGAACATTGTCAAGTTTCAATTTGTTTAGTTTTTTTTCTATACATTTCAATAAAATTTTGTTTGTTAGGTTAAAAAGCGTGAAAACTTAATGCAAGGCTCCTGATATAGCAGTTGAAAAAGATTAAAAATACATAGGCACAATTTTTTTTAATAAGCATTTAAAGATCGAATTTTGACAAAATTTATTAAATTTAAGGTTCAATAATTATTTTGTAGTTAACAATTTATAAAATGGTCAACTTTTATATCAAAGGATTGAAAATTTAAAACAAGATTCCACGCAAGTAGTTTATCCTGTTACCAAAAAATCTAAAACACAGAAACATAGTTTATTTTTATACTCATTTTAAGTTCAAATTTGGACGAAATTACATATTAAAATACCTATAATAACTATTTTAGTTATTTTGTTGCCATTTTATAATATTGTTCGTGGGTACATGAAACTTCTAAAGTATACTATTATATATCTATGATAGTATCACGGTTTGTTGTTGATGTATAACGCGTGAAACAGTGGCCTTCTGGCTCGTTTCGTTGATCTAATGAATAAGTCAACACTTGAAGTTTATGGTATCACTTGTTCATTTATTTCTATATTAGAATTAATTATTTACAGTTAAGTAGTAATTGTGGGGTGGTTACGCTAGTTCAGCGGCCGGGCGTAAAGCGGGCGTGCCGGATACGGCGTGAGGACACGACGCACTATAAGTTACGTCCTACCATACATTGGGGTTTTATGTACAAGGGGGTACAATTTGTGGTACGGGGTCGACCACAGATACTGTCCTGCTATGAAGTGACTGCTATCGTGAATCTGACCAGGGAAGGCAGGCTCTCAAAAGCGGCCGGGGGGACAGTGGGTTTTAGATGCGCCTAGTGATGCACGTCTAGCGGCAGTATCGCGGGTCCTGGATTGGCTGGTCCCTCTGACCAACGTTCTCGCGTTCTCCTCTTTTAGAATGAATTGGGGATCGCCGGATCCACACTGAGTGCGGCGATGCTCGTACGGATCACGTTCGGAGGGATGTGCATGGAAATGTCTTCTGGGCGCCGGTCGTCAATATCGACGCCCTCCTTGCGAGCCGGTCACTGCGTCGACTCGTACAGGAAAGTGTGGCGATGCCCACACGGGTTGCTCACGGGTATGTACGATGATTCTTCGTTGGTGACTTTTCCGCCGGTGTTCTCCTTAAGCTGCGTCCTATGAATGTTCACTCAGTTGGTCCTTCTATTCTTCTTACTGTGTTGATGCATTGCTTTGTAGGAGGGACTTTTAGTCCTTTTGCCGAGTTTCGGGGCTATGGCCCCCTTGCTCAGAGTAGATAGTCGGTTTTCATGATGTGACGTGGAATTGAGCACTATATGGTGAGTGCTTTTGATCGTTTCCTGGCAGTTTCTTCTGGACGATGGTTTGGCAGATATTTCGAAGATGTTCATAGTTTGACGTTTCCAGTCGTGCGTCCATATTCTTGGCATCTTTGATGATTGATTGCTGGATTGATGTCATATGCGTTGAAGCCTGGATGATGGTATTTCGTACGAACCATGGAGAGCCTGTGATTGTACGAAGAGCGATATTTTGCACTGATTCAAGTTTTTTCCAGCTGGTCGGGGAAAGTTGAGCTCCCCATGCAGGTCCAGCGTATGTGAGTATTGTTCTCACATACATTTGAAAAATGTTTAGTCTTGCACGTAGTGGGATAGGACTGTGGTGGCTGATTATAGGGTATAGGGCTGCTCTGGTACGTTTTGCCTTGCTTGTGGTTTCAACGACGTGACGGTGGAAAGTCAATCTGCTGTCCAGGTGAGCTCCAAGGTATTTAACCGTTGATTTCTATTGAATAGCTGTGTTGTTGATACGTAGTAATGAGGTATTTTTTAGTCCTCTTCTTCCAAGTTTGATGGCTATGGATTTTTCGGGATTGAGGGTGAGTCTCCAGTTCTTTAGCCAGGGAAGAGTAGTGTTTATCTGGGTTTGAAGTTTTTTTACGGCGTGTTGCATGCCTATACTGGTTGACATGAACATGGTGTCGTCCGAAAATAGGTTTGTTGATGTTCCCGGAGTGGAAGGCATGTCGTTGATGAAGGCGATAAATAGTAAAGGTGATAGGCATGATCCTTGGGGGACGCCAGCATCGGGTTGTCTTGGAGTTGAGAAAGCCGATCCGACTCTTACAGAGTACGATCGGTTTGAAAAGAATGACTGAACTAGACTGACAAGTTGTGGAGGTGTGTTGAGCTTGAGTAATTTGTGCAGTAGTCCATCATGCCATATCTTGCCGAACGCTTTTTCGAAGTCGAGGAAGACTGCGGTTGTTTTTTCCCCGCGATTTTTTGCGTTAGTCAGGTGGTGAATTACTTGTGTCAGATTATTTGTAGTAGAATGCTGTGGACGAAAAGCAAATTATTCCATTCTGATCGACGAGGACAGAGTTTTCCTGAGTTTGATCAGTACTAGGATCTCGAGTACTTTTGCCATGGAGTTGATCAGTGAGATCGGCTGATGGTTGCTTGGATTTTTCAGGTCCTTCCCTGATTTTGGTATCATTATGACCGTGACCATTTTCCAGTGGGTGGGAAAGTGTTGAAGTCTGAAGCAGGTATTCAAAATTTTAGTCAACACCAGCAAGGTCTTGTCCGAAAAGTTCTGGAAAGCCGTGTTGGGTATACCGTCTGGACCGGGCGCTTTGTTCCGTGGTAGACGCTTGATAATGAGCTGTACTTCTCCTGGTGATACTGGTTGGATTCGGGACTTGGCTGCCGAGTGTAGAGTTCGTATTGTGCCAGTTACCAACTCGTTTGTAGATGGAGTTCCTTCAGGACAGGTGAATTGGGCTGCTAGGTTTGCGGCGAAGAGTTCCGCTTTGCCCGTGGCATCGAAGACTGGGCCTTGTGGACTGTTTAGCGGGCGATCAGGAGGTCTTCTGTTTATCAGAGATTTGTTAAGTTTGTAGACTTTTGGGTCTCGTGGTCTAAGGCTTGCCAGATAGGATGTCTATTCGAAATGCCTATGTTGATGCATCAAGTTTTTGACCACAGATGTCTGGTTGTTGAAGTGGTGTTTGGCTTCAGGATTTCTTGTGTTTTGCCACATTCTTCTGAGTCTGCGTTTTTCGGCGATTTCTCTTTGGATGTAGGCTGGCAAGGTGGTTTTGTTCCGTTGACTATCGAGAACGGAGGTGTTCTTGGTCATGGCTGATTTGACGAGAGTTGAGAAGTTGCTGACCAAGTGGTCGAGTTCGGCGATTAAATTGATGACTGGATTTGGGCTTTTGATGGCGCAGTGGAGATCCACGGTGAATCAGGGCCAGTTTGTTATTGTTCTTGTCATAACTGGTGGGCTCGACGAAGGTTTGTTATGCATGGTTAGGACTAGAGGGCTGTGGCCCGAAGATAGTTCATCGGTAAAGTTGACGATGTCGTATGTGAGATGGATTTTGTTTAAAATTGCAATATCCAGGACGTCTGGTAGTTGGTTTTGCTGGTCAGGGATACGAGTTGGAGAGTCAGGTGCGATGATAATGTAGTCACGGTGATTCATGTGATTTTTGAGAGCTAAGCCGGCTTGGTTTGCCAATCTGCTGTTCCACGCTGGATGTTTGCAGTTGAGGTCTCCCGCGATGATGATTAGAAGGTCGGTGTCCAGCAGGACGTCGATGTCTGCCGTTTGGAAGATTGTTCCTGGTTTTTTTGTATACAGCTGAAAACCTAGTCTCGTGGTGGTTAATTTTGACGTGGACTGTGGTGTTCTCGATAGAGTTTGTCACGATGGTAGCTACATAGTGAATGAGCCTGTTGAGCACTAGGATAGCCGTGCCACCAGCGCTCCTCTGACCTGGTAGTGTTGCGCGATCGTTTCGGTAGATGTGATAGTTTGTAAGTTTGAAAGCAGTTTTCGAATTGAGGTGGGTTTCATTGAGTAGGTTGATTTGGATTTTGTGGTGTTGTACGAATTGGAGAAGCTCCAATTTTTTATTGCCTAGGCCTTGACAATTTCAGTGGAGAATTTTTAGTTGTTCAGTTTTTTTGGTTAATGAGTGAAACTATGGCTGAAATGGCCAGGAGGATGGTATCTTTGAAGTTCGATGATGTTGCAATTTGGCTAATCGCGAGGTTCAGGATCTCTATTACGTCCGAATTTGTCTTGTTCAGGGCAGAAGGAGATTGAACAGTCGTCTTTGGAGGTGAGCAGGCTTGGGCGTATGTTGGCGACGTAGGTTGGATGATTGAGGATTGTGTTGTAGTTGCAGGTTGTAGTTCTGGAGGGTGTTTTCTTTTAAGAGAGGCTGCTTTGATGTAGGCGGGACACTTCCAGTAGTTAGCCGTGTGTTCTCCGTTGCAGTTGCAGCATCGAGGTGGTTGGTTGAAAGTCTTTGTGCAGGATTTGGTAGTGTAGTTGTCACCGCATTTTACACAGTGGGCAGTGTGATTGCAATGCGATAAGGAGTGTCCAAATCCCTGGTAAGCAAAGCACTGGGCCAGGTCGGTAGTTTTGTATGGCTCAACTTTGATGCGGACGTAGAATAGAGAGTCGATGTTGAAGATTTCTTTGCTGTCGGTGGTGCATGGGAGAGCGACCATGTACATTGGTAGTTTCCTGCCTTCCTTGAGGAATTGCCGTAAATGGGTAACGTTGAATCCAAGCATTTCCTAGGTCAAATTTTACTTCATCTTCGGTGTAGAAATAAGTGGTATGCCTCGCAGTAAAATTTTGAGGGTCCTCTCGGATGGAAGAGAGAATGTGTGGAAGTTGATATTGAGTTCGGTAAGGGTCCGCTGAACGTCCCGAAATATATCAGTGTCAGAAGCCAGAAGGTGAAAATAGTTGTTGGAGAAGGTAGCAAGTAATTGATCACTATTGTATTTTGGCATGATTTTGGGAGCACTTGTTTTCCATTGATCTTTAGGATCATGGTTTAGGATTATGGGAGGTATTCTTGTTTTGATTTCTTTATTAGAAACGTTGAGTGTGTTGTTCGCGTTTTCTGAATGTTTACTTGAATCGGGTGAGGATGAGTCTGAAGATGAGTGGATGCCTGAGGCTATCGTCGGTATTTATTGTTTCAGACGAAAGAGTTGGCGACTTTGGATCCGGCCGTTGGAGTGCACCCCGGTTTCGAAGTTTCATGTGGGCTGGTGAGTCATTTTTCTTACGACGTGAGCCACCGCGATGGTAGCCCATGATGCTTTTTTCTTGTTGACGACTGCTCTGCGAAGTATTCAACTATGAATATAATCTATGATATGATATGATACTGTGTTGAGTGTTTGGTCGAAGAAATTATACTGAGTGAAGAAGTACTCTTTGGTTATACTACGGCCGGTATAAAACCCGTGCGCCATACCGACTAGTAAGCTACTGCGTTGGCCGTCGTGTTGTTTGTGTTTACGGTTGGTGTGGGTTTTGGTGTTACTCGTTGGTTTTTTGAGTTATTGCTGTGGGGAGGGTATTGTTGTCTTTCTCCTGACCACCCCTATTCATAGCCTTACCCCTTAGGTCATTGTTGTATCTCAGAGAGCTTTTATTTAGTAAAAGGTCTCTGATTACTGATATTTTGTGTATGGTGCGTTCTTATTGGTTGATTTGTGTTAGTCCTGAAAAGGACTGTTTTGATGGATGGTGTACTGTTACACTCGTTATAAGTACCTAATGGATATTGTGATATGATTCATTTTTTTATACCATAGATAAGTATATTATATGTCTGATACCTTGACTGACATACCCTCTCCGCTCAGAATTGTTTTTCTTATACAATTCTATCATATAATTTAATTCAAATTTAATACCAACCATTGTGTGTCCCACTTGTATCCTGTTATACGGCAGAGCGATATCCACTTACCCACCTCTCTTTCTTTGAAACCATGAAAGAAATAAAATATGTCTTTTCATAATTTATTTCAAGAGAATTTGAAATAAACCGTTTATTCAATTTTACTCAAATTATATATTTTTTTATTATAAGTGTTTGATTGATTCTGACGTTATACTTGTTACAATGTAAATAAAAATGAAACAGTAATTTTATAAAGTATTTTAAAACTTTATTTAAACTAAATAATTAATTAATTTAAGAAAAGTACAAAAAAAATAAATTTTTAAGCTTACATCTCTAGCCATGAGTTATAAAATATATTGATATATTTAGATGTATTGGAATGTTTGAGCTGTAGCCTCTAAATATAACTGAAAATATTTATATAAATATATTCAACAGGAAAACTGTGATTAAATAGTCCCGTAAACTATAAATTTACATGTTTAAATAAATGGAAAAAGGTTAAAAAAGTTGAGTGTGAATCAATTGAATTCATATAATAATTAACTCATTTTTTACGATACACTTAATATTTGGAAACGTAACAATTCCGGACATTCTTTGTTATCTTTTTAAATACAATTTTATACAGATTTTCATACAATTTTGGAGGTTACAGTTCATGCATTATAATCGCACTCAATATAATCAACATTAAATTTTAACCAAGTCAAGGTTTGGCTAATCCTTATAATCGTCCTTAAGCAGTTAACGAACTCGATTTAGAATTGTTATAAACGTCATATATAGCGCATTTGAGTATTTTCAGTAGGCTAGGTCGTCTACAATAATTATCATTGTTTGTCTCATAGTGTCATTTATATTATTTGGATTTCATGGTTAAGTAGTTTAAACTTTAAAATACTATTTATGGACCAAAACGATATTACCCCCCCCCCCTCCTAGAATACGAATCAAATCTGAATGGGACTGTTAAAAATATTTATTACATAGTCTTCATAACAATTTAATAGCATATTAAATTATTATTTCATATAGTGTAATCAAATTGGTGTTTCCCAAGGACGTATTAGGTTAATCTCAACAACAACGCAGTCATCTACTTCATTTTTCAAATTTTTATAGCGACACACAGCTTTATATTTTCCATAAAAATATGTTTTGGGGTAGTTCATATCTTCAAGTTTCTTCAAATTGACTGACATTTCGTCTCGCTGAGAATCGTTTTTCTTATACAATGA
>NC_042495.1:26932002-26934408 GCF_005508785.2 Acyrthosiphon pisum
AGTGGCGTGATAGCTATATTCTCAATATTACTTCCCTAGTAATTTCGAATTGCATTATTGTGGAACTAGGTAAAACAACTTGTTGTTTTCACCTCTGATCTACACTTCCTGTTATATGCCTACATTACCTATTATAAATTATACTAAATGTATAATATCTACATGATATTGTTTAATATCATATTATAGCTGTGGGTATTAATACATCCCTAATATTGCTGAATTTCATTAATGTGTGACTAGCTATAACAACTTGTTGTTTTCGCCTTTGGCCTACGTTTCCTGTTATTTAGGCTTACTTTATATTCCGTATTAATACCTACATTACTACAAATAAATTATACTGTATGTATAATTTATTTATTTTATATTATTTTATTTAAAACAATACTATAGATTTTGGGTTTACTACAGTTATAAAAAATATTGATATATTTAGATGTATTGACATGTTTGAGCTGTAGCCTCTAAATAAACTTGAAAATATTTATATAAATATATTCAACAGGAAAACTGTGATTAAATAGTCCCGGAAACTATACATTTACATGTTTGAATAAATGGAACAAAAGGTTAAAAAAGTTGTTCAATTGAATCATATTCATATAATATGTAACTCGTTTTTTACGATACACTTAATATTTGGAAATGTATCATTTCCGGACATTCATTGTTATCTTTTTAAATACAACTTTATATAGATTTTCATACAATTTTGGAGGTTACAGTTCATGCATTATAATCGCACTCAATATAATCAATATTAAATTTTAACCAAGTCAAGGTTTGGCTAATCCTTATAATCGTCCTTAAGCAGTTAACGAACTCGATTTAGAATTGTTATAAACGTCATATATAGTGCATTTGAGTATTTTCAGTAGGCTAGGTCGTCTACAATAATTATCATTGTTTGTCTCATAGTGTCATTTATATTATTTGGATTTCATGGTTAAGTAGTTTAAACTTTAAAATACTATTTATGGACCAAAACGATATTACCCCCCCCCCCCTCCTAGAATACGAATCAAATCTGAATGGGACTGTTAAAAATATTTATTACATAGTCTTCATAACAATTTAATAACATATTAAATTATTATTTCATATAGTGTAATCAAATTGGTGTTTCCCAAGGTCGCATAAGATTAAACTCAACAACAACGCAGCCAACTACTTCATTTTTCAAATTTTTATAGCGACACACTGCTTTATATTTTCCATAAAAATATGTTTTGGGGTAGTTCATATCTTCAAGTTTCTTCTTATCGATCCCTGACGTAATATATGTGCCCTGCAAACATTTAAAAAACAAAATTGTTACAAATGCATAATTCAGTAGTGGCGACTGTGTAAAATTGTAACACGTTACGATTGTAACATGGTCAACAATTCTTATAAATGTTTGACTATACGCATATAGGGTGATACATTTAGCGTAAAATATTATTTTAAAACGTATTAATGTTTTTTAAAATACTTTTTTACATAGTTTCATGTTATTAAAAAAAAAACGTTTTTATTAAAAAATTATGCTTATAAATATTGTTTATCTTAATAATTTTTTATGTTTTTACTTTTTTGAATGACAGCAAAGAGTTTTAATTTCATATTCCAAAGCAGAATGTTTTTATAATATTTTGATTCATAAATTGAATGTAGAGCGAGAAGTTTATGAGTTATAACTTATAAGTATTTAAAATTTGATGGGCGGAGTAGAGTGGTTAAAGATTACTGCAAACTAAACAAACTGTTGAGTGGACCTTATTGCATATCTTTAATTGGGTTGGATAAAATGTGTTATCCTTAAACATATCTAAATAAATCATTATTTATGCCAATAGTCACAACTCACAAGTATTTTACAGCTGCCCGATGGACACAACTTTATTATACATAAATGTAATACTAATTCAACCAGCTACAACTGTTTAGTATGGTATTATCATATAAATATTTAGGAATAACGATAGATTTTGATCTAAAATTGTCAAATACAAACATACAGAATGTTGACAACTATATAAAAAGTTTATCTACTCTATTTTAAAAAATTGATTTCTAAATAAAATAGTTTTATTACGAGTATATATTATTGCATTATTTAATTCAATTTTAGCATAAGGTAAAACATACTGAGGAGGCAGAAATAAAATATACATAAATACAATACATATTACCCAAAAAATGTATTAAATATAGCTTACTCTCTTCCGTCGGCGTACCCACCATTCTAGTTATTTAGCCACAGAAACATACAATCTATCAATAAATTTGTACATTAAACAAATTCTCATAAGATTTTTACTATGGCACATGCACAATTTTTAGAAAATATAGATCGAAGATAGACAGGGAAGTTTATTAAATCACATAGTGTAACGTTAACCAGTTGTAACATTAAGATGT
>NC_042495.1:26934508-26936339 GCF_005508785.2 Acyrthosiphon pisum
TAGGTTGTACTAAATTATGCAGTTACACTTACCTAGTATTATTGTAATGATTAAAGACCGAATTGTAATAAACACCTAACTACATTTGGTTGAATTTACAATTTAATGTGTGTAGCGACCAAACTATTAGGGATCTGCAACAAAGCATATAAATGTATCTACTAAAACAAATAGTTGTGGTAAAAATCAGTTTGGTAATCAGTACATTTTTATTATCTATCTATAACTTAAATATACTGTAACTGCTACAAAACTCAGTTTACCCAATGGAACTTGTAATTTTAACCAAACACATTGTTGTCATGGGTGCAACCGAAAATTCTGGTAATAGCAATCATATTTTGGTAATGATTACCATTTTTTTTTCAGTGTAGTAAAAGGTACATATTCTACAATACGATCATGAATTAATAAACAGTAAGCAGTCACACCTGCAAGCGATTCTGAAGCTTCAATTTCCAATTGAACATCTACTGCTGAGGCAGTGGCTGAATCGTTCTGTTTTGAAGTATCGATGACTATAATTGGTGCGTTTGCCAGAAAAGTAGAAGGGCTCAATATCGGGTTACGAATATTTTTTTCATAGTACGATTCTTGAAACGATGTATACATATTATATAATAAGGTAAAACTATTTTTAGAAAATCTAAATTCAAATTATCGTATGGATAAGCTATCGAGTTCAAAAATACTTTAACGTTTGTTAAATTACAGTGATCGAATATACTACAATCTTTTATTAATACATTTTTACGTCCTTTTTGTAATCCAATTATGATAAATCGTGGTTTTTCTAATTTTGAAGCAGTTTTCAAATTCCATACAACTTTTTTAGTGGTTCCGAGTTCAGGATACCTATTCAAAAGTTTCAAAAGATCTAAAAGGAATAAACAAACTTTTTTCTTTTTCTATAAGTTTCAATAATTTCAACCTTTCTCCATCGTCAACAGTAATATGTGGAACCTTCCAGACTATTTTGTTTAAAATAATTTTACCCTCAGAAGCAGTTACTCCAGCTTTTAAAGTTAAAGCATTTAAATCGTTATGACTTCGAGTTAATATTAATTCCAATCTAGAATTCACCAATATTCTTTTATAGTCTTCAAACAAATCTAACCAATATTTTAATGGCATACAAGCAATTAATTCGCCTTTATCATTTTCCGATTGCGTTGCGTTTTTAAAATTCCAGCCAGAATTTTCATAACAATTATAGTTGTCTGGTGTACCGGATAAGTATCCTTTCAACGAGCTAGTGATTCCGAAAACACGTGTGATATCTACTTCTATCCCATTGATTTCCAACAGTATTTGTTCAAAAAGGTAGGAGTAACCGTTATTAGATAGTTTCACTTTGATAGCATCAGTAATTATTCCTTCCAAAAAAATAAAGCTTTCGTGTAAATATGGATATACATCCGTTTGCTGGATCGATATTACGTATTTCATCATTATTATTAAATGATGTTGTATACGGTGCGTATGAATGATATTCAATTTTTGTAATTTTAGAATCCGTCTCGTACTGTGAAGTTATATCTAAAATATCACTTTCAGACAATCTGCTTTAATTGATAACCCAAAGCTTGCAAAATTTTTTTATTCTTCACCGTCAATTTTTTTATCTTATTTGATGTTGCTGGTAGCACTTTAGTCTTATGACTAGTTGTACTAATCCGAAGTAGCGGGTTTATATTGAATTTCAACGCCATCTCAAGAACCGTAACGTTTAATATGTAACACAATTGTCAATGCCTAACCAAAATTATCAATCGGATTATGATCTTGATCAACTAACTGAACGGTTATCGAATCAATATTTGTTTTATTC
>NC_042495.1:26936439-26940743 GCF_005508785.2 Acyrthosiphon pisum
TCTCAAACAATCAATACCTTTACTACTACAGAAGAACCGAAGAAACGAAGACTGCCAACAGCCAAACTACGAAGCGGCAGTCAAGACGCTTCACAGCCAGCCAGCCTGCAGCCAACTACGCCGATCCACAGTATCGACCAGACTCACCGGGGAACTCAAGAATGCCGGCCCGAACAATCCGCCCGTCACCACGCCGTTCCACACCACAGCCGTGTCTATGATCGACGAGGCGAGAGCCGAGAAAACGAATCGACGGACAACTCCCGAACGTCAGGGGAAAGAAACGCCGTCGACACCGCCACTCATGTCGTCCAGTCTACCTCGGAGTAACCTACCTACCCAGACCGTGACCCGAACGTGACGAATTACAAACGGCGCGATCGATCAGAATCGCCGCTATCTTTGGTCGACCAAGCAGCCACTCTTCGACCCGACGATACCACCGGCCCGACGACCGCCAGAGCTGACCTGCACCACACCCGACGCAACTAGCTACGACCACACCCGGACACAGAGACCTGAACACCGGCAACCCATCAAATTCAGTCACCGCCACCAACGTCCAGGAAGCGGACCACGGACGACACGGGAATCCTTAATAACTTCCAACACCAGGACCCGCATTATCAAGGAGACCACCGCCGCTCGGCCGGACGAAATACCAGGAATCCAGCTGAACCTATCAGTGATCCATCGACGAAACCCGTGCCTCCGGATGTAGGTACGTGAAGTTGGCCCCTCCACTTTGTCCGAATGACTCCAAAATACCACCAAATAATTGCAAATCGAGTTTCGTTAATTGCAAATCATTTTTTATATTTTTACGAATTTTTCAATTTTTTTAGCCAGCCCCCTCCCCCACTTTGTCCTTTTGACTTCAAACTACAGTCAATTAATTGCAAACTAATTGCAAATCGAGTTTTGCTAATTGCAAATCATTTTTCATATTTATGAATTTTTAAGACAGTCTCCACTTGATTAATTTTCGATTTTTAATTTTATAACATTTTTTTCTTCAAATGATTTTTTGTCCTATATAGGTTTTTTAGATGTTTATGTAAAATTAATAAAAAAAATCATAGTTAAATTTAAAAAAAAATCTTACTGCTCCGTATCAACCAATGTTCATTATATATTGAAAATTATATAATTAATACTGATTTATTTATAATCAAGAATAATTGTATTGTATATTGTATATTGTACTTAATATATATAAATATATATTATTCATCCAATTAAATCAAATAGAAAAAAATGTCTTAAATATTAGTTACATTGGACTATTTTGACCATTTATAAAATATAATGCTTAATATTTATACCTACAATTATTTATTATCGTTATTTATATTTATTAGTTTTTATATTCTATATACATTTACATGTACAATCACAATGTACAACGAGAAGCAAAAAAGACCCTGAGAATAAAGAAAAGACAATGGGAAAGACACAAAACTGAACGAATTGAAAGCAATTACAGGAGTAACCCAAAAAATTTCTTCGGAGAAACAAATGAGATTAAGATAGGCTTCAAACAGAGGACAACTATAATAAAAAAATGACGATGGAGCATTTATAACAAACCCGAACGAAGTTGTCGACAAATTCAAAAGCACCTTCGCAGAATTACTAAACAAGAAGAATATGACAACAGTCATACCAGAACCAGACATTATAATAAAACAAGATCTGATCGAACCAACAGATGACGAGACAGAGTGGGCCATACAAATGCTTAAAAACGGAAAATCTCCAGGAGAGGATGGTATAGTTTTAGAACTTCTAAAGAAGGCGGTCAAGCTTTAACACAACAGCTGGAAATTTAATTCGGAAAATATGGAACTAAGAAACACTTCCGGTACAATGGAATACTTCTATTTTATGCCCAATCTACAAAAAGGGAGATGCGTTGGACTGCAGACATTATAGGGGAATATCTTTGCTCTGCACAGCATATAAAATAGTGTCCAATGTATTATTAAACATGCTAATACCTTATGCAAAATATATAGTAGGAGAGTACCAAGCCGGATTCACAAAAGGAAAATCTACATTGGACCAAATTCACATAGCAAAATAGCTAATGGAAAAAATATACGAATTCAATCAAAACTTATTTAACCTTTTCATTGACTACAAACAAGCTTATGACTCAATCACCAGAGAATCCTTGTGGGCTGTGATGCTGAAGTTTGGAATCCCGGAGAAAATGGTAAAACTAATACAAATCTGCACTACAAATTCAAAATGTAGGATCAGATACAATCAGTAAATGTTGGAAGAATTCAGAGTAGAAAATGGTTTAAGACAAGGTGATGCACTATCTCCTATGCTATTTAATATAGCATTAGAATATGTGGTAAGAGCTGTTATAGAATCCAGCACAGGGGTTAAAGTCCAGGAAACACGTAAGTAACGATAATGACATATGCAGATGATATTATGATACTAGCTGAATCGGAAGCAAACCTAAAACCAACAACAGCAGACTTAATAGAAAAAAGTAAAGATATGGGATTAGTAATTAATGAGAGTAAGACAAAGTACATGATATTATCACGCAGAATTCACAACCAAACAGAATTAGCAGTAGGACAAATGAGATTTGAAAGAGTAGAAACTTTTAAATACCTTGGATTAGGACTGGACACAACCAATGGGTGACACAATGAAGTACAAATATTCTGCAGCTAATTGATATTTTGGAATGCTAAGACCACTCTTTAAATCTAGAATCCTCTCAAAAAAATCGAAAATAACATTGTATAAAGTACTTGTCAGGCCTATTGCTCTGTATGCATGCGAGGTATGACCCTCAACAAAAACAGATGAAAAAAAGCTAGCAATATTCGAAAGGAAAGTACTAAGACAAATAAATGGCTCAATAAAGAATAAGAAAACCAATTAATTTGAACGTAGAACTAATGATGATTTATATGAACTATACAACCAACCGGACATAGTAGCAGTAATGAAGAGCAAAAGAATCGTATGGGCAGGACATATCTGGCACGCTGAAGGAAAAATATTAAATAAAATAACTTCATGGAAACCAAACAAAAAAAGACCTCTCGGCCGACCGAGACAACGATGGAGTGACCGAGTATATGTAAGGGTACACCGATCACGCATTATAAAACGGTCCTTTTCAGGACCACCAATCAGAGACCAGTAAAAGCCACACACACGACCGGGACAACTTCACACCCACATTATAGGGTCCTAAGTTGGCCCATACACTTAAGACCATTGGCTACATGTAAAAGAGACTCTCACGAGTCCAAAATCATCATCCCCACACACGTAACCCTAAAACTGAGCAAGTAAAGCCACTTGTCATACCGAACGCAAACACAGCCGCCCGCGGCGGCAGAATACGCCTTAATAGTCTGTACGGCAATCACTATATATACCGGGCACTTTTTTGAACGAGTATCAGTCTTCCATTAACCTTCCTACCTTCATCTAACAAGAAACCAGAAGGAACGAAGACAACCAGAAACAACTATAACTTATAAATCATAGCTGTGAATACCAACGACAACCAACACGGCCCGACATCAAGTGTCCGCCATGATCCGACCAGCACCATCGTACCGACGACGACGACGACCACACTTTGCTTGCTTGATTTACTTTGAAGGGATGGCTAAGCCGTTAACAATTCCAGACTTTTGCCTCTACTATTGGATGAACATTTAGAAGAAGATTTAGTTAAGCTATTGTTCTACCCATGTTAAAGGGTAGGGTTTGATTATTCGTTTAGTGGTTGAAGAGTGGTAAGTTTTACCTAAGAGTCGGATGTGGGCATGTGCGGAGAAGGAGTTTTTGTAAAACATCTATTTTGATTGAGAGTGAATGGAATTTTGGATAGACTTGAAATTTGCAGACTTAAGAAGAACCAAGTTTTATTTTAATTTTTGTAGTGAGTTGAAGTGTGCAGTTATTTCAGGAAGGTCGGGACCAGGGTTTGGTCGGAATTGAAGTTCGAGAGAGTCAGCTATTAGCTCGGCTCGGTCGATGGCCGGAAAGACTATGCCGTTGGGGCCAGTAAGTGGGTGGGATGCTCGACGTTTGTGGAGGAGACATTTGTTAAGTTTGTATATGGAACCGTCTTGATGGTCAAGTGAGTTAAGAAAAATGTCCCACTGGTCAGTTTTGTGGGTTTCGAGTAAAGTTCTGATTAGTAAGATTTTGGCGTTAAGTTGGCGCTTAGTAGTCGGGTCACGGTTTCTCTGCCATTGACGGCGTAATTGGTTTTTCTCCGTTATTTCGAGTTGTATGTAGTCGGGTAGTAA
>NC_042495.1:26940793-26946687 GCF_005508785.2 Acyrthosiphon pisum
ACGCTAACGGGAAAACAGTCGTTGTGGGTACTGGAAGAACTGGTCTTCGAAATCCCATTCCGCGGGCGTGAAGAAAGCCCCGTCAGAAGCCCGCCCTTGACAAGCGCCTGGGCGGAGCTGACGCTTCACGAGCATTGTCACCCGAGCCCGGCCGGTGGGCGCGTACGCCCTCGCGCGTCCGCGCGTGCCGTCCGCACTCGGGCGATTGGTGTGGATGGCCTCGCGGAGACTGTGGGAGTAGCGCTTTAGTAGAAGGGAGGGAAATTGTCCGGCGCTCGCAACCCGGCGCTCGCTGGCGCAGGACTTTCGAAACCCACCGATCAGCCTCCTCGACAGAGCGTTGCCAGCGGAACACTGCCTGGCGCTCGGGCGCCCAGTGTACCCGTCTGGAGGGACGAGACTGCGCCACTCAAAGGCGAGAAGCAGCCAGTCCCGCTTAAGTGGAAATAGGGGGTCACCCCACCGGGACGATCGGCCTTAATACCTCCCGTTACAACGGTTACGAATGATTCTGTTTTACTAATAGAAGTTATATTAGATTTAGAATTTTGTAAAGAATTATATTCTTCACTAAATTTCATATATTATTTTAGACATGTATTACCTTTTTTATTGGAGAATCAGGATAAACTATAATTAAATTAAATACAAAAAATAATTTAATTATTATATTCACATTATATTACTTTCATAAGTTATTTTTAAATGTATATTATGATGTTTTAATAAAATATATGCTTTACAATATATTATCATGACTTAATGATATATAAATTAGTTATTTTTTAAACAATTTAAATATTAAAATCCATCATTTCCTAATATCGGGTTTGAAATATTTGTAATTCCACAAACAATGTAAACAATTTTGTCTATTTTACACATACACTTCCAAGGCATTTTATTTTGAAAAATATGGTATATTTTAATCCTTTGTATGACTCGTTCTATGTGTACCCTAGCTTTGGCAAATTCTGTGTTTGCTTCACCATCGTTTAAACTAAGCTGTTTATTTTTTCTCAAAAAAGTAGGGCGTATTAATTTGACTCCTGCATTTGTGCAAGATTTTTCTATAAGGAATCCTTTATCTGCCATTACAGAGTCCCCTATTTCACACTTATTTAAAATACCTCCGGTTTCAAATATATGTTTATCAGAAGCTTTTCCACCAAATACATCACTTACAAAAGTAATTAACCTACGATGAACTTAATGGTGTGACAACCTTTATAAAATGAATATGTCCTAATACGACATGCTAGATATTTTGGTGTTTCAATAGCAGTTTCAGTTCCATTTACAATAACTCTTGTAGACATGAAATTAATGAAACACCTAGGAATATTTCTTTCTATACTGTTTTTAGATGGCCAGATAATTAGAGGTTTTAAGATTAAATATAATAGATCAATAGTGTTGTAAAAATAATTTGCGCATGTACTTTTAGATATACTAAATAATACACAAAGGCACTTATATGATATGTTCAGTTTAAGTTTAATTAATGTTAATAATATTCGATGATGAACATCTAAGACAAATTGGGTATTATAATTTAATCTAAGAACTATCAATTCCCCAAATTCAACTATTTTTTTGAATTTTAATAATGTGGGGATTCCTGTAAAGGCTAATATGTCAGTATCATTTCTAATTAGATCCATAATGGTGTTTTTGAAACCTGGAGGTCGGTACAAAGGGTCTACTTGGATACATTTATCAAAAGTTAGTATATGTTCTTTGTTAGATATTTGAACCCTAGCTACATATATTAATTTATTAGCAAGTTCTTCAAAGTCAGATGATGTTTGCTCTTGTGTTTGATCTAATTCATTACTTGCACTAAATAAATCTCCGACAAATTTGGATCGTTTTTGTGCTCGTTCAGATCTTTTTCGTATCTTTTCTTTTATGGGAGTGTCAATCACTTTGTCAAGTTTTCTTTTTGGAAGATTCAATGATGGAATCACATTTACTTTGAGACGACGTAACCTCAGTGAGTGTTCTAAATAGTTTTTATTTTGTACAAAACAACTGATGTCTTACGATTTTATCATTTAAAATAAAGGTCTTAAACTATAATCAATTACTTGTTTGGCTAATAATAAAATCCTCGTCTTGGAAATGAAATGAACACACCACAGCATTTTTTGGAGTTTTTTTACCCATTTTCAAAACAATCTCCCTCTGCCGCTTTTTGTTAATGTTGCTTGGAAATGCATGAAAACTTACACTAGTATCACCACGTCTTAAATATAATAAAATTATATTTATTATTATATTATAGTGTTGTATTAGTAACAGTAATAATAAATCACTAGATATATTACTAAATTTGTATTATTTCTATTGAAATATTGAACTTACATACCATTTTTCTTATTGCACTGAGGAACACAGCAGTATCTTTTCAAATGGTAGCGTTTGGTATTTGATTTATTTGAGTAGGTATGATTGGATGTGGATATTTTAAATTATATTTAAATATTAAATAATGAAAGTAAAGAAATATTTTAAAAATTCACAGTTTACACACCACATTTTTTGTATATAAAATGATATTATCATTTCATCATTAGCCTACATTTTTTTAGTTCTTATCAATACCGCTAGAGTTCAGTTACTTCGATTGGAATCGCCAATAAAAAACAGTTGCACGAGCGGCCGATCACGACCATAGAGTATCATAGAGGCGCCGTATCGATAAATATTGAGGCGACCAATGCCTCCTTTTACAGTGTGACCATTTTCAGTGAAACAAATTATGTATAACATTGACCGTGCCCAGTCACCAGCCGGCCGGGGCCGGTGACCACCAGGCACCAATACAATGTTGTTGATGAGCACTGCGATCTAGCGGATTAATTGTCGTAGACTGCCTCTTTATTTGGGTCAATGACCGACGGTTTGGCTTCAAACTAATAACACTATCAATTATATACAACGGCGCCTCTATATTACTCTATGATCACGACGCACTCGTCAGGGCAACAACACCGATACTAATAAATTTACCTCCGACGTGTCCAGGCCACCCTGGGCGGTCAACCGACGGATAAGCTTATCTGCCGTTTGGTGGTTTATTCGTACCCTGAAGCACTCAATACACCGTTAATCGGAATATTAATGGTAATCGACCACTCAAATACTAAGTCGCAGATTTCCTGATGGAATCCGCTCGGTATACGAGACTGGAGTCGTAAGGATCGTTTTGGCTACTCGGCTGGCTTATACTTATGTCCTACTCTGCACACATGCTCTGGGCAGCTTTCGTACAGGTGTTTAGCGAGTTTTGGACATGAAGCCTTGTCGTAGGTGCTTCGTCATGGTGTTTTTCCGGTTCTGCGTTATACCCTGATTAAGTTTGTAACTTGCTTACAGACTTTAACAGTACGGAAACTTGAGTAAAGTTTAAAAAGGTTGACCCTGTTTTGCCCTCGATATTCTTCTCCGGCGGCGTGCGCGCTCTCGCGTCGGGAGTAATCGCAAATTTTCCGCCGTTTGCCCGAACGTCCGATTTAGGCGATCTGCGGATTTGGCCGCTAGATGTCGTGTTCGGTATGGTCACGCAATTAATTGGGGAGGGCTGTTTGGTACAGTTACACATTGAACACTCATTATTTCAAAAAGTAAAAATTTTTTTTAAAATATTTTTTTACATAGTTTCAAGTCGCTAATAAAACAACGTTTTTCTTAAAAAAATTATATTTTACAATATTTTTTATCTTTATAATTTCTTTTAAGCTTTCTACTTTTTTGAATGACAATATTGGATTTTAATTTTATATTCCAAAGCAAAATATTTTTCTTAGTATTTTGATACATAATCTACTCACCCCAAATTCAATTTTCATGTATCAAAATACAAGAAAAATATTTTGCTTTGGAATATAAAATTAAAAACCCATGTTGTCATTCAAAAAAGTAGGAAGCTTAAAAAATTATAAGGATAATAAATATTGTAAAATATAATTTTTTAAGAAAAACGTTGCTTTATTAGCGACTTAAAATTATGTAAAAAAATAATTTCAAAAAAAATTACACTTTTTGAAATAATGAGTGTTCAATGATAAAAGAATCACCTGGTTTATAAAAATTGTATTGTTACATTAATTATGTGTACATGGTATATAATTGATAAATATTGTTTAATACTAATGACGGTGGTGCATGTACCTAATTACTAAATTCATTACTAGAGCACACATCATCATAAAATCGTTGACTTTAGTCAGGAATTTTAAATCTTTAATCCAGACTTGACTATGCTGGCATATCTACAATGTATACATGCGAATGTCCACTACAGGTGAAGGTGATATTACACAAATAAAGCAAATCACTCGAGCAGAGGACCTGTTGCAGATTTTCGTCAAGTAGATACATAGCGAATTATAATTAGTATATAGGATTAAGTATACTTTGTGTTCACCGAGTAGGTAGCTCTGCATAAACTATTATTACATTATGTACCATTTGGTGTAAAATTAAAATAAAATAAATAAAAAGGTAGGTGTGCGTGGTGGATAACATAAAACATTAGGTTACATAAAACAAGAATGTTTTTAACTTTTCAACAGTAAGAGCAAATAATAGCCATGAGTTATAAAATATATTGATATATTTAGATTTATTGACATATTTGAGCCGTGGCCTCTAAATATATTCAACAGGAAAACTGTCATTAAATAGTCCCTGAAACTATAAATTTACATGTTTAAATAAATGGAACAAAAGGTTTAAAAATTTGATTGTGATTAAATTGAATCATATCAATATATGTAACTCATTTTTTACGATACAGTTTTCATTTGGAATTGTTTCATTTCCGGACATTCTTTGTTAACTTTTAAAATAAAATTGTATTTAGATAATCATACACTTTTGGAGGTTACAATTCATGCATTTTAATCGCACTCAATATATCAATATTCAATTGGTTAAATGTATATTTATACATGAATATTTATGACAATATTTAGAGGTTACAGATCAAGTATGTCAATCAACATAGATGTGTCAATATATTTTATAACTCATGTTTGTTATTAGTTCTTACTGCTGAAAACGTCTGAAACACTATATAATAATTGTCGAAATCATTGCAAAATTATAATCAAAACGTCGGTACATATTTTTTTGGAACGAAGTTCTTTATGGGGCGTTAGGTGGATGGGATTCGCTGGAAAAAAATCGCAACACCGAAAAGTGTAACAATGAAAAACGCAACATCAGTGTTTCCAGGTTTTTGAAAGAGGGATGATTGTACCGCGTCTTCAAAATTATCGTAAGTCCCCACTAGGATCGTACCATCTGGCAACACTGCGGTTCCATTCGCGTAGGCTACCCAACATCGGTCGTCACGTGCGTAGAGGCGACCGTCGGGCGGTGTGGGGGGGGACCCATTAAACGAGTAATTATTTTTGACGAAGCATAACTTAGCCGTTATTCGACTTAGAGACCCCGGACCAATGGGCATCTCAATTTCTTAGGCCCCAGATGAATTTTCAACATTAGGGAACCAAAGCCCCCACCCCCCCACATTTTGAGTTGAGTGTAACTCGGCCGGAATTCAAGTTAAAGACCTCGGACCAAGGGGGAACCCATTCTTATTATGAAGACTACCGTTTTCCGCTTAAGGGAACGGGGGCACCTCCTCCCCCCCTTTTGGATTTCGCTTTTTTGATGGATTTTGGTCCGGGAGAGTACTAACACCCACCTCGCCAAGGGGAAACTCTGGGTTTTGAGTTTTTGATAGGATTTATTGGTTTATTTTTTGATTTATTTATTTATTTATTTATTTAATTTATTGTTTTTATTGATAAGGAAAGTGATAAGACTTTTATTTTCAAAATAATTTTCAGCTTCTCGCGCGCATCAGCTGTTTAGTAGCC
>NC_042495.1:26947762-26952449 GCF_005508785.2 Acyrthosiphon pisum
CAATGATTATAGATTAGTCATAATTAATGATCTGCATGATTCATTAAACATAATAATTGTTTTTTATTATTATAATTGAAGTGTATAGTTTATATTTAAGTTATCGTCGTAATTACATTTGTTTATATAATTATATAGTGTAGGTATTCGAGTATTTTCACCGGCTAGGTTATCAATATATGTCTCGATGACCGTATGTTAAATATTATAGTATTTTGCTTGAGTGGTTAAATAGTCAAAAGTACAATTTATGGACCGAAAGGATATTATTCCACCCCCCCCCCCTCCTTAGAATGTGAATTAAATCAGATACTGTTGGGACTCTTAAAAATATTTACTATATAGTCTTCATAACAAGTTAATAACATATTATATTGTTATTTCATATATACAGTAATCAAATTGGTGTTTCCCAAGGACGTATAAGGTTAATCTCAACAACAACGCAGCCAACTACTTCATTTTTCAAATTTTTATAGCGAACCACAACTTTATATTTTCCATAAAAATATATTTTGGGAAAGTTCATATCTTCAAATTTTGTCTTATCGATCCCTGGTGTAATATATGTGCCCTGCAAACATTTAAAAAACAAAATTGTTACAAATGCATAAGTAGGTAGAGGCGACTGCATAAAATTGTAACACGTTACGATTGTAACATGGTCAATATGTAGATGTTTGATTATGTTAAAAAGCTTTGTCATTATAGTATTTTTTTTAATGATGGCCTTTTTAACTACACTCCAATGGCTGGTACAATCGCTCATTTGGATTTTTTTTTTATTCCCATTTACTCAAAAATTTTTAAAAAATTTAGTCTGTAATCATTTATATATAAGAGAAACATGTTACACAAAAGAATAAAAATGTAATCAAAGAAAAAGAAGTTTTTTAACAACTTGAAACTATGTAAAAAATATAATCAAAAACATTAATACTTTTTGAGATAATGAGTATTTTACGCTTAATTAATCACCCTCTATAACAGAAACATTTTACACAACAGAATAAAAATGTAATGAAAGAAAACAAGTTAGAATATTAATGAAATGGATTGTTACAATTGTACTCAAAATCACCTAATACTTTCAAAGACAAGTGCTCACATTGTTCATTTTATAATTTATTATTATAATTTAATTAAGTTAAATTATTGATAGTATATAGTTTAGTTAGTATTGTAAACAAAGAAAAAATAATATTGTACTGATTATACTATGTTACACCTATATTATAAACGCAGACTCATATCTGGGTCATTTGGTCATCACAATATTATGTATGACTAATTCAACCAGCTGCAACTATAAACCAATTACTATGGTATTATCATTTAAATATGTAGGAATTACGATTGATTTTGATCTGAAATTGTCAAATACAAACATATATTCAAAAAAATTTGCTTTCCCAATAAATAGTTTTAATACGAGTATATAATATGGCATTATTTTCTTCAATTTTAGCATACGGTACAACATGCTGGGGAGGAAGAAATAAAACAAAACATAAATACAGTACATATTACCAAAACAATAGCTTAGATACCTACTGTCTTCTGTCGGCGTATTCACCATTTTAGTTATTTAGCCACACATACATACAATCTATTTATAAATTGTACATTAAAAAAATTATCATAAGATTCACATAGTGTAACATTGTCCAGTTTAAGATGTTCTCCCGAATTCATGTTACCTACCTATATTCAATAATTTGGGAAATGATGTAATAAAAAGAGTGCAACACAAAGTTTACGTGAAAAACAGTCTAATAAAACCTATTATTTAATACATAAAACTCATATAAAAAAATCAATTGTTAATGGCCTCGATGAGAATATATTGCCTCAATCAAATTGAATATGTATTAAATGTCAATATTTAAGGAAACATTTGTGTTAATATTGTATAGATTAATCAATACTATTATATTATTTATATTGTATATTTATCTATCGAACAACTCAGTATAGTAACGTATCAACTCTACTATTCTTATTGTAATTATTTTATTATAATTGAATTATACTGAAATAAAATAAACAAACAAAAAAATTATAAATTATATAAATGTTTTTAATGTCTTTATACATTACCACTGGAATTGGACATTTATTAGCTGGAATTTTGAAACCCTCCATATAATTAAGCCATGCATTTCCAGTGAGATGTTTTACATTACTGCATGCCTTTTTTGTCTTGATAATTAATGCATTTGGCACCCATCCACCTGTTGAGCCCCAAGACTCAAGGTTAAAATCAATCTACAAAAAAATACTATATTACATTAATTAAGACTATACATACATTTACATTTCGTGTAGAAATTAAAATTAATATTAAAATAATACAATTGTTATGTTCACCAAGAATTTGCAATTGCAGACACTTATTTCGTGATAAATATAATCATAATTATTATGATTAATATTATAATGTATGAGTTACGGGGAAAAAAATAAAACAAGGTTCTTAGGTTCTTTTTTTTCAAAAACTACTGTCTCTAATTCCAACGATACGTGCCGAGAATTATTACGATTTTTATTCCTGAAAAAATATTCGGGTTGTCCCTAATATATAAAGGAACGGTCGAGCCACATTTTGTATTTTTGTAATTTAAACTGCAATAAAAATTATAAAAAATACAAAAAAATTCAGAATTTATTACTAACTTAATTATTTAATTAACTAAATACAATTTTAAAAAATATTCCTCGACCGATTCCTCGTTAAAAATAATATCTTGTCAGAATGCAAAACGAGTTAATCGTTGAGATGTATTGTTGGAATTAGAATCGTATGTTTGATTGAACATTTTTTCGTAATCATAATATTACATACTGACATGTGTTTGCGAGTGCTTGTGAGAGCCTTCCGTACCGTTACAATTGACCAGCATGGACACCACACACACTAATAATCATTTACGACTAACACATAGATCTCATGTGGCGACAACGAGATAAGAAATTGCCTAAATGATTCTTCTTAAATCAATGAGATGGCGAGGCCCCTTAAACTTTTATGTTGTTAATTATTTCCAATCAATCCAGTTAATTGCAAATTAGTTGTAATATGTGTTATTAAATGCAATTTTAATGAATGCAGAATATATTGTATTCCTTGTCTCCTTATGATGTAAACAATGGAGTAGCTAGATTCTTGTAATATTATGGTAGGTACATACCAAGTACGATTAGGTATAGTATTACAGTGAAATTTCCATATTATTATAATTATTATAATGAACTTGGATGGAAAATTAAAATTAATCAGTTTGTTATTTTCTGAAATTCGTTGATTATGAATCAATCAGGACTTATTCTATTATAAATTTGAGGATCTATTTAATACATTTATCAATTACAATTATTTTTAACTATCAGATATCACAATACAAAGGTTTATTTATATTATACAACTCTTAAATTAATCGTTATACGTATAATATGTACTTACTGTAAGAGTATCATCGAAAGGTATAAACAATGTCATATTGCCTTTTAACTCCGTTATACTAGATGTCTTTTTACTTAAATACCAATTGAATTGAAGTGGATAGTTTTTTGTTTTTTCACACGGATATACTTTATCAATCACCAGGTGATATTCGCCCTGTAATAAGTAGAATAATTATAATATATTCAAATTTAATTACAAAGATATTATCACAAATATAAATTTGTCACATTAGAATTAATAATAGAAAAAAGATATCCTGTTTAATAAATCAAGCTGATTATTAATTTACCACAGGCAAGTTTGGCCTAAAAATGTTTTTGGATTGAGACGATGAGAAAAATAAAATAAGTCCGAACGTTTTGATTAACATTTTGCCTATGGTTTTAACAATCATAGAGTGTTTCATACGTTTTCAACAATAAGAATAAATAGGTAACAGACATGCCTTCGAAAATAAATTGATATATTAAAAAAGATTGACATCCTTGATCTGTAACACGTAAATATTGCCGGAAATAATTATATAAATATACTGAACCGGAAAAATGTGATTCAGTTGTTCCGGTAATTATAAAATTATCCATATATTTAAATAAATGGTCATAAAGGGTTCGTGTGATACAATTTTCATAAATAAAATAATTGTAAAATGAATAAAACCAACACTTGCAGGCTTTGACTTGCTTTGTAACTTTTAAAATGTTTAGGTTCTATACTAATAATAGACTTATTATTTTTCATCAAATTGTAGTGCTACGCGGCTCTTATCTCTGGTTTCCACTGTTACATATATAATAATATTATTGTGCATGTAGTGTGATATAGTTATCATCAGTGTATCACTAGTATAGGTCTCATCTGTGAAAAGGTTTAGAGAGAAATACATAATTGAATTTTAACCTCTAAAAATTTACGGAAATGAGTGTACAAATAATCATATTGAGTAAGGAAAACATAAAAAAATGTCTGGAAATAATACATTTTAAAATGTTAACTAATTGGTAAAAAATAATTTATACATGTAATTAACTTTCCGTTAGGTACAATATGTGCTATTTACCTCTACTTCGTTGGTGTCGGAAGCTAACTATTGTAAGAAATAATATGTATAATAGGATGATTTTGTTATTGGTATTTTTCTTAAGAGGACGTGATACCCGCATGTGTTGTCTCCGTCTTACAAGTGCATAACATAGTAAATTATACGCAAAGCAGAACACG
>NC_042495.1:26952499-26954631 GCF_005508785.2 Acyrthosiphon pisum
TATAATTTGCTATGTTATGCACTTGTAAGACGGAGACAACACATGCGGGTATCACGTCCTCTTAATGTTAAAATAGCCTTTGATTCTGTAGACCATAATATACTATTAAAAAATTATATAATTATAGAATTCTTGGTGTTCTTAATAATTTCATCAAATGTTTTTTAACAAAGAAATAAATTAAATAATGTATTCAGCAATTATAACACTTTGAATTACGGAGTTCCACATGGAACTGTGCTGGGACCTTTACTTTTTCATTGTATATATAAATAATCTTCAAAAATTAAAACATGATGGTTTAATTGCGTGTTTTTCTGATGATACCACAATACTAATTAATTGTCCAAAATAAAACCAAACTAATAACTAAAGCGACGCAAATGATATCTGATTTGAAAAAATGATTTAGTTTGAATTCTCTTGAAATAAATTATGAAAAAACGAAATCTTTAGTAAACGATCAAAATGAAATATGTGGTAGAACGCATACGACAAAATAGCCCAATGCATTTTTCTACACATTTGTAACTCATTTTTTACAGTACAGTTAACATTTGGAAATTTATCATTTCCGGACATTCTATGTTATCTTTTTCAATAAAACTTTATATATATTTTCATACAGTTTTGGAGGTTACAGTTCATGTATTTTAATCGGACTCAATATATCAGTATTAAATTTTAACCAAGTGACGGTTTGGCCAACCCTGATATATAATATAGATATTATTTTTGTTTTTATTAATTTGTTTTTATTAACGATTCGATTTGTGAATTTATAATTTCTGGGACGACTTAATCATATTTGTCTGTGTTAAATTTATATTTATACATAAATATTTATGGCAATATTTAGAAGCTACAGATCAAGGATGCCAATCCACCTAGATATATCAAAATATTTTATAACTCATGTCTGTTATCTGTTCTTACTGTTGAAATGTCTGAAACACTCTATAATTATAATTATATATAAAATCATTGCAAAATTATAATCAAAACGTCTGGACTTATTTTATAAATCGTTTTGTCTCAATCCAAAAACCTTTTTATGCCAAACATGCCAATGATTACTGATTAGTAATAATTAATAATCTGATTGATTCATAAAACATAATAATTGTTTTTTTTTATTATGATCATTGATTTATATAGTTTATATTTGAGATTTCTTCGTAATCATATTTGTATACATATGTTAAAAATGTTCGTAGAATTGTTCAATAATTTTGATAAATTCATGTGATAATATATTAGGTAATTTAAAATATTTCCATATGATAATTGTCATAACGCTATTAAAAATATACATAAATTATCTTATTTTATTATTTATTATATTTTAAGTTTAAACAGATATTTTAATAAATATATTTGGCCATATTATACATAATATATAACAATACGATATGAATATATTATTTTTCTATGAAAAAAAAATATACATTTAATATAATACCAATAAAAACATAAATAGGCATACTATATTTTATCTAAAGATCTTAATAAACTATTACAGACGCCAGCGTATATATGTTAGCGTTAAAGTATTTAATGGCAATATTTCATGAAATACCTAGCTATTACATACATTAACCAAATCAATGCGATAAAACATATAATATTAAATTTAACTAGGTATTTTATGAATTTCCAGTGATTGCTCAGTTATAGTTTATATATTAGATTTCGTTAAGATAAGGCGAGATAACGTCAATAATAAGTGACGGTCAAATCTAACCCAACGTTCCGATCAATTTATTATTTCGTTGTGGTAGAACATATAATATGTTTGTTTCTCAACCAGTTGTTTGCAGTACACCATAGTTATACATTTAACGCATTATACAGCTGTATTACCTACACGTGTTTTAATTTTTTTTTGAATTCGAAATTATATTCAATATGGATGAAACAATGATTCTTATGAAACAACAATTTTACGAATCAATTGAAAAACGTGAGTACAAAAATAATAGTGATATTTTATCTAGTGAAAAATATTTAAATTTGATATCTGACGTCAAAAATATGAAAATTAAAAAAACTCAAACCCGTGATTATTGGCTTGCGAAACATTACGATTTAATAACAATAAATGGCGTTGAAACATTAATTTACCCATTTAA
>NC_042495.1:26955661-26965072 GCF_005508785.2 Acyrthosiphon pisum
GGACTCAGATTCGTTCAATTTATGAAAAATAAAGCCTATCATTCTGGAATTAAACGAAGCCCATACAATGCGATGTTTGGAACTGACCCTAAAACTGGCCTAACGTCAAGTATATTGCCACACACTATATTACAAGAAATACCATCAACCGAAAATAGAAAACGCAAACAAACAGAAGAACGACAAAATGCAAGAGACAACTTAGAAATACAAGCGAAAAAAATGAAGAATTTATCAAATGCTAAATTTCCAGAAGCAAAAGAAGGTTCAACAGTTCAACTTAAAATTCCTGATAGAGGGAGGGGAGATCCTCGATCGGTAATTGCTGTGGTTCTCAAAATTACTAAAGACGGGTTCTATCAACTTGGATGTAAAAGTGGTATGTATAAGATTTATAATTTTTTTTAAATTTATACATTTGAATAATACCTTAATTTTTAAAATTATAGGTATTTTAAAACAGCTATATGCATGTTCCCAATTCACTACGTGTTCCGAAAATCTTATATCATTAAGTGATATCTTAATGTTTCTATTATTTCATGCTACACAAAAGAGCGTAGTGTATTATTACTATAACTCAGAGCTCTATATCATATTTGTTTTTGCTTTTACATATTTAATGTGTATGTCACCGGCAATATGGATAATTCCGGTATTTTGCAAAATGCCTAGGCATTATGTAAAATATAAATTTTTTGGGCAAAGTAAAAAAAAATTATCAGAATATGTTATAATTTTAAATTAAGATTTTTATAATTATTATACATTATTACTCGTATTACAAAATTTAATTTTTATCTATGATTATATTTTTGTACATATGTATTGCTATATTTTTAATATTATTGTTATATTAAGTACTATTATTTATACATTTTACTCGAGATACTAGCTACTTATTACAACATGTTGTAGAAAAATGGTTTTTTGTGCACAATCCTTGGCCAGTTCCTGTCGGTTGTTCCTTTGCGACTGTTCGTAATGCCACTTCTGTGTCTGTTGGAACCTCGTAAATTTGAAGTAGCTTTTTCTGACATACTGTGAACTGACTTCTGGCGTATGACTGCTTCAGAACTCCATCCCGAGTTCCTAATCGAAAAAACCATCACTTGTCATCTAAAAAAAATTAAATAATTTACTTATTAATATTAAACACATCATTTTTAAACTTATTTATTTCCTCTAAAAAATTTCCAGTATACTTCGTGCGTCCAAACGTCCTTTATCTACCTCAGGAATTGAATGAACTGCCACCGGCAATAGCTTCTTATCGGACCACGCAATCATTTTTTTCGCTTGATTTTCAAGATTTTCCTTGGCTCTCGTTCGCAAGACACTGGCGTTTTCGTTATTTAATATGATAGTGGCCCGGATAGTTGTAGCTAATAGTTGTTCTGGGTCTGACACTTAATTTTCGACATTTGAATTAATTTCTGTCGCTTGTTCTGTGATTAATTCAGCTAACTGTTCTTCATTTTCTATCATACTTATAATTACATCGTGTGGTAAATTTGAAGTGCTTAGACCAATTTTAATTTTGCAGCCAAATAAAGCTTCATATGGAGACATTTTAATGCCAGAATGATAAGCTTGGTTTTTCATAAGCTGGATGAAGCAAAGTCCTTGGCTCCAGTGTCAGTTTTTTTCATCTTGCATCTACGTCGTCAACATATTCTCAATATCCTGATTAGCACGTTCTACACTACCTTGAGATTGGCTGTGCCTCGATTTGCCATGTACTATTTTTAATTCAGGCCACACGTTTCTTAAATTAAATACTATTTGGTTCAAAAACTCTCGTCCATTATCCGATTGTAAAATAGTAGGAGCTCCAAGCAACGTGAAAATATCTATCATGTTATAGACTACCTCTTAAGCTCGCTAAATTCGAGGGGTTTGAGAACAACAAACTTTGTGAGGTGATTCTAGTACACCATAATGAATTTAAATTTCCAATCAGGATGAGACTGGAAATCTATCAAATCAACTTGGCATCGGGAATTAAAATCAGAAGATATTATTGGTTTAACTACTTATCCATTTTTTGAGTCTTTTTGTTTTTGTTGACATGGTTCACAAAAAAAAAAATGTCTCTATGTCATTATGTGTTATATTTTTATATTTATTACCAAGTTCCTTAATCGTTCGATCACGCCCACCGTGTCCTATTGACAGGTGTGTGGTTTGTAAAACATCAAAGAGATCACTGTTGGGCACATAATACAGCACAACATTGTCATCTTTTACTGGAAATATAAGTTTAGTTTTTCCTTGTACAACTAGCACGTCATACCTATGACAGAAAAAATAAACAAATAAAAATAAATTTAAATAAAAAAAGGTGGGAAAGTGGGTGTCGCAAGTTTGTGATTTTTCAGTATTTTATCAAAGTTCGAACTTTAAATGCTTATAAAATAGTTGGTTGTATTTTATAAAAGTAATTTAGGGATTATTTTCTTAAATGAATTTCTTACCTTTTAATTAAACGGAAGTCTTTAGGCTGTTTTTTCTTACGTCCAGCTTTAAGTTCTAAAATAATTATTTATAGTTATTTTAGTTGGAAAAAGTTCAAATTTTGACAAAATACGTAAAATTCAGGAAAATGCAGTGAACATTATTAAAAAAATTGATATTTTGCCATATTATATCTTAGGGCTGGGAGTCATTTTATAATTTTGTGTAACACTGAAAGGATTCCCATTTCCCGTGACGTCATCGCGTTGAGGCTGGTAGTTTAAAATATTATTGTATTTTTCTGCCAGATTACATGTTCTCATGATAATCAAACAATAACAAAGTTTAAATTACTATGTTATAACGTCTCTAGGTTACTCCTAGCAACCGATGATTAAAATATTTAGGTTGCCATAACAACCTAAATATCATTTTTTAGATTCTGAGAATGTGGCGATGAATGTATTACATTTACAAGACATAGATAATACAGTGGTTATATCAGTATTGGGTAATGGCCGTACATGGTACACATGCCGAGCACTACTGGAAAGTGGTTCCCAAAGCAATTTCGTCACCGACGAAACAATGAAAAAATTAAGATTGCCGCGAAAAAGGGTAAATCTACCAATAACGGGTGTGGCAGAAAGTAAACATAATGCCGAATATGAGCTAACTATAGTCTTACGGTCGTGCGTAAATTTATTTTCGATAAGTAGGCAAGCACTTGTACTACCAAAAATAACTGTATGTCTGCCAGCTACACGAATAACTCATTTAAATTATCAATACGATATAGGTTCCCTGTAATAAAAGGAATAATTATATAAACAAATTTTATTACGAAAAAATCTCAAATATTAACTATATACACATCAATGGACAATGATAATAATAGAAAACAATTATTATGTTTATTGCTTGAGTAATTTGCGTTATATATGTAATATCACCTTCATCTGTAGTGGGCATTCTCATGTATACATTGCACATATTCCAGCATAGGTACATCATAAGCAGCTAGTCAAGTCTGGAATAAAGATTTAAAATTCTTGACTAAAAGCAACTATTTTATGATTATACAGTTCTTCTTTTATTAGTATTTAAAGTTCAAAAATTGACAAAATATAGAAAATCACGAAAATTAGAAAATTATTTTGGGTTAAGAATTCGTAAAAATTTTTGTTTTTAGAACTAAGATTTTAAAATGTAATTTAAGATTCCTAATAAGATTATCTACCTTTAAAAAAAAAATGTCTATAAGAAACTCAAATTAAATTTTTATGAGCGTTTCAAACTCAAATTTTTAAAACATTGGATGTTCACTCGATTTCTCATTTTGTTGTAATTCAAAAATGAATAACTGTAGAATGTAGATACATGAGAATTTCACTGAATGTTTATTTTACATATTCTAATTATTTTAAATTTTTTTGAGCTGTATATCAACAATTTCATATTTCAATTTTTTTATTTTTTTTCCATTAATATCAATAAAGTTTTATCTGTTGAGCCAAAAATTGTAAAAATTTAATAAAAGGCTGCTGATATATTGTTACAATAGCAGTTGAAAAATATTAAAAATACATAAGTAGGCACATTTTTTTTCATAAGCATTTAACGATCGAATTTGGACAAAATTTATCAAATTTAAAATTTAATAATTATTTTGTAGTTAAAAATGTATAAAACATTCAACTTTTATATCTAATGATTGAAAATTTAACAAAAGATTCAACGGAAGTAGGTTATTCTGTTACCAAAAATCTAAAAAATACATAAGCACAGTTTATATTTATAATTATTTTAATTTCAAATTTGGACGATATTACATATTAAGAAACCTAGAATAATTATTTTAGTTATTTTTTTGTGATTGAATAATATGATTCGTGGGTACTTACTTGAAACTTCTAAAGTATACTATTATATATCTAAGATAGTATAATGGTTTGTTGTTGATGTATAACTCATTATAAGTACCTAATGGATATTGTGATACTATTCATTTTTTTATACCATAGATAAGTAGGTATATTATGTCTTATACCTTGACTGACATACTGTCTCCGCTCAAAATCGTTTTTCTTATACAATTATATTATATCATTGAATTCAAATTTAATACCATCCATTGTGTGTCCCAATTGTATCCTGTTGTACAGCAGAGCGATATCAACTTACCCACCTCTTTTACTTTGAAACCATGAAAGGAATACAACATGTCTCTTCATAATTTATTTCAAGAGAATTTGAAATAAACCGTTTATTCAATTTTACTTAAATTTTATATTTTTTTCTTATAAGTGTTTTGATTGATTCTGACGTTATACTTGTTACAATGTAAATAAAAAACAGTAATTTTATAAAGTATTTTAAAACTTTATTTAAACTAAATAATTAATTAATTTAAGAAAAGTACAAAAAAAAAAATTTTCAGAAATTTTCAAGCTTACATCTCTAGCCATGAGTTATAAAATATATTGATATATTTAGATGTATTGAGATGTTTGAGCTGTAGCCTCTAAATATAACTGAAAATATTTATATAAATATTTTCAAGAGGAAAACTGTGATTAAATAGTCCCGGAAACTATGAATTTACATGTTAAAATAAATGGAACAAAAGGTTACAAAAGTTGATTGTGATTCAATTGAATCATATTCATATAATATGTAACTCATATTTTACAATACACTTAATATTTGGAAATTTATCATTTCCGGACATTCTTTGTTATCTTTTTAAATAAAATTTTATATAGATTTTCATAAAATTTTGGAGGTTACAGTTTATGCATTTTAATCGCACTCAATATATCAATATTAAATTTTAACCAAGTTTGGCCAATCCTTATATATAAAATCTATATAATTTTTTGTTTTTATGGAAACACGGTATATGACAATATTATTGGACAACCAGTATCAAAAATCGTGACATATATATCATGGTCCTTGAGCAGTTAACAAACGCGATTTAGGATTGTTATATACGTCATATATAGCGCATTTGAGTATTTTCAGTGGGGTAGGTCGTCTACAATAATTATCATTGTTTGTCTCATATTGTCATTTATATTATTTGGATTTCGTGATTAAGTAGTTCAAAGCAGGGCTCGAAAACGTTTATATAACGTTATAATTATAACGTTATACTTGTCAGAAAATGATTGAAAAAGATAACAGAAGACAAAATGGTAAACAGTAAACGGTAATATTAAATTATTACTAAACAAAACGATGCAATGAACGACAGTTTTAGTAAAACATAAAACGAAACGAAACAGGAAAACGAAAAAAATAGTAAACAGCAAGCGAAAATAAAACGTTATATAACAACAAATATAACGTTTTATAAGAACGTTATATTATAACGTTCTCATAATAAACTATTACCTTCGTATTATGTTATAATAATATAATGAATATTGATATTTAATATTTATAGACGATTTCAGCAATAATTCCACAAGTCTCTGGCATCCATGGTTTTATTTAATTTTAAATTTGTGTCTGGTTAATGGTTATATTGTGTTGTAGTATTAAAAACTTACTAAAATTATGAGTAAAATACTAAAAAAACCCATGTTATTCCACGTGGGGCAACGTTAATTTTTTTTTTATTACTAAATCTATTATCTAGTGAATAGTATCTACAATATTATATTGATTCCAACGTGCGACGCGCAACGGTGTGCGTGATTTTAATTTTTAATTTTAATTTTTACAATCTGTCATACTAGATACGCCATCAGTTGAGACGCTAACAACTTTTGCAATAGGTACTTCTGCTTTACGAAGTACTACGCCATGAGCATCTTTTATATTACAACCTCTAGTAGTTTCTTTAAGAGCTATAAAATATAATAATTCTTCTTCAACTTCCATATTCATCGTCACACAACGTACAAAAATAGCTAACTGTGGTTTATCCTGAATATCAGTAGATTCATCTAATGCTAAACTTAATGCAGAACAATTAGCAATTTCCTTTTGTAAATTAGAGAAAATATCGGCACTTATCATTGAAATACGTCTTTCCATAGTCTGCCTACTATTCGAAATATTTTTAACCATATTTAATAATTTTTTAGCTTCCGGCTTTAAAATGGAAATAATATCTTAAATGTTTTTTGTTAAATATAATCCATCAGTGTATGGGTGCTTTGCTTGAGAAATATTAAACGCCATATAAAAACTCGCTTCAGTAGTTGAATCGGTTTCTTTGGAAAATACAGCCATAACATTGGTTTGTTTATTTAATTTTAATTTCATTGTGCTTAATTTATTTTTTCTCAATTCAGAAAAAGTAGGAAATTCGTTACTAAACGAACTGTGATTTGCTTCATAATGGCGTTTTAACCTTAAATTATGATAGTTGGGATGTTGTTTTATGTTATCCATTACGCCAACCTACTTTATTATTTATTATTTTAATTGTTCACCAAACGGTCCATAATGTAATAATTGATATAATAGCTAGTGCAGGGCGACTGAATCAGTTGGCACAAAGTATACTAAATCCTATTATAATATATATCTATTTTAATTAAGATTCTACCTTTTTTCTTTGATTAAATTTGTATTCTGTTGCATAAAATGTTTCTGTTATATATAAATTCGTATAGACTAAATTTTTTAAAAATTGTTAAGTAAATGGGTGTAACGGATAGTATCCGTTTACTCACAACACATAAATCATGAACCCGAGGGCGCCCCCTGGTGTCGTAATTACGAACCGCTCTAGAGGAAATTGGAGTGAAAACTTATTTAAATTATTATTTATCATTTATTTAATTGATAAGAACTAGATTCGGGCGTAATCATTTAATTCTTACGGCTTTCTTATCATTATTATTAATTCTTATCATTTTTTGCGATTATTTTAAAAATTTAGTTCATTTGATTATTATTTTTGTTAAATTATAGGTAAAAATATGATAATGGCTCGACATAGAGTCAGACTTTAAACGTTAAACTTACATGTTATTTTTTTCTTACCATTTTCTTATCTTTCTTATCATTTTTTGCGATTTGGACATTATTCGCGTAGGTAGGTTAAGGCGCAAGTGTATATGAGTTTGTTTGATTAGATCGAGTTGTCATAGTCGCAAAAGGCTAATACATAACCGCTAATAACAAACAGACACCGTTAATATTCGATTCTAAAGAGTTTTTCATATTATTTAGTATATTATTTTGATCAACTATAACCTATTCGCGAAGCTTTTAGGCTATTAAAAATGGTAAAACGCTGCGTTATCTGCGGAGTTGTGGACGACATCGATGGCGTTTCAGTACACGGGTATTTACAATTCCACACATCACGTTGATGCATAGCAATTGAATAATAATATGTCACCCTTAGATTTCCAACCGACGTGCGTCGTATTCAGTGGGTGGCATTTGTGGTGGACCGCGGTTTTGCTGTGACAAATACATCGAAGCTGTGTTCGAGGCATTTCATTCCCGCCTACGTTTAAGGAAATGCACAACGCCGACGTCTGCTCCACACAGCAGTGCCGTCTTTGGTGAGTGTATATAATAGTGTATTGGTATATGTATTCAATAAATATCATGTACACCATACATCATACCCTATAGTCAGTATACAACATAGTATGCTCCTATTAATTTATAGGTAGTCGGACGGCAACTGGTGCCAGGCGTGGCTGAAAAGCCTGAAGGTGGAGACCCCGCGCAAGTTGAACTTAACCTTGTGGACGAAAACGCCATGATGGAAGACTACATCATTGAAGTTGCGATGGAAGACGGCGTTATGGAAGAAGACAATGTGGAAAGTGTCAATGTGGAGAACATGGAAGTCGTGATGCAAGAGGAAGACAATGTGGAAATTGTCAACGTGGAGAACATGGAAGTCCAGATGGACGACAAAGTTTTGCCGGCGGGCGTCGAGATAGTCACCTGCCCGGTGAACTCGAGTTCATGGACATTTTCGATGACTTCAACTCTGAAGTTGCTGTTGAACTACCAAGAGTTCATGCGCAACAAGTAGACAGGCCAGCCAGCGTTCGACACCCACTTCCGGATCGGCACGACATTGGGCCGTTGAATGAAGTCTGCAGGCACTGTGAGGCCCGTCACTTCAACTGTGAACGAACTTCGAGGGGTCATTTCAAATTGTGTTGCAACAACAATCAGATGGTGATTCCTGAAGGACCCCGTCGGTTGCAACAAGCACCTGAATTGCTACAGTGTTTGTTGGTAGACGACTCACGGATAGCAACCCAGTTCCGTAAAAACATAAGACGGTACAACAACACTCTTGCGTTTGCCGCCTTCTCCACTGACCTAAATCAGAGAAGATTGCCTGGTCGCGGACCGAGAGTGTTCACTGTACACGGGCAGAAACGACGACAGACACCCAAGTTACTGTGAGCTCTATTTCATTGAATCCGGGGAAGCAAACCGGGTTCGCATGAACCAGAACCACCAGGGTGAGCTAAACGAGACTGTGCTTACAGACTTGGACACGATGCTGAGGCAAACCAATCCATTTGCCATGGCATTCAGCAACATGAGAGCAGTGTGGCTGGAGGAACAGAGAATTGCCAACGCCAATCCTCTGGTTCAACCCAGGAGAGTCACCATGCATTTGGTGGCTGACCCAAACAGTGACCCAAGGCGGTACAATCTACCACCAACTCAAGTCAACGAAGTTTCGGTCGTGTTTGCTGGAAACAATGGCCAACCACCGAGAAACCTCGACCTGGTGGTGTTCGACTCGAATCCAGTGAACACACAACACAGGATGCAAAACTTATCGTACGGCTCCCAGCACAAAGATCCAATGCTATATCCCCTGTTGTTCCCACACGGTGAACTGGGTTGGCATTTCGAACTGCGACAAGATGATGGTGGCCGGCAAAATGCTGTGCGCACACGCAACACTATCAGAGACTTTGTGTGTTACCGTCTGGCCATTCGTTA
>NC_042495.1:26966761-26967816 GCF_005508785.2 Acyrthosiphon pisum
TTGTCGAAGCCTCAACCCAAAAAAAAAAAAAAAAAGTAATTTGACTAAATAAAATAAAAAAAGTTATTTTAAAAATGTAGCATACTTGGACAACGAAACAAAAGTTCTTTATTAACTTTGTTGATGTATAACTCCTTAAATATTGTTACTATGATTTAAAAAAAAAAAAAACACTTATACTCAACTTATATTTTTAAATTTTTATTTGTTTGTTGTTTTTATATGCAAATTAACAATATACTTTAAAATAAAGGTTACTTTTAGGTTATTATGTTTTTGATATTAATGTTACATAATTAATTAATACAGTAGTACACTGACCTTAAAAAATTATTTTATTTAATTTTTATAAGTTGACATTTTAAGTTTTTTAGATAATATAATATGGATATAATATAAATAAATTAATAAATAGACTATTGATAAATAGTGATTAAATATTGATATATAATGATATGACTTATATAGATAGAGTATTATATAAATTATACTAATTAATAGATATAATAGAACTAATCAAATTCTAGCAGTTAAATTGTATAATATAAATTTTATTTTTGTTATTTATTAAAATGTATTATTATTATTATTATCACTACTCATAACATGATTGTGTATTAATCGAACGAATTTTGTTTGTTTCAGTTTCATCAATGCTCGGTACGTCAGTCCGCCAGAAGCAGTTTGGCGACTGTTTTCGTACGAGTTGCATAAGCCGAGTCACAGGGTGATCAGGCTTCCAGTCCATCTGGAAGACTACCACACCGTGTACTTCGCTCCGGGACAAGAACTGGAGCGGGTGCAAAACGGAGCGCTGGTCCGAACAAGACTCACGGCTTTCTTCTCGCTCAACGAGACGGACCCCGAGGCCAGACAGTATCTCTACCATGAGATACCGATGCATTACACCTGGGTGGAAAGAGACAGGAGGTGGAATCGGCGCCGAAGGGTAATGGCCAACGAGACGTTGTTTCGGATGTACGCGGTCAACCCCCTAGATCGAGAGCGATTCCTCATGCGACTGCTGCTGCTACACGGGAGAGGTCCTCAGTCGT
>NC_042495.1:26968844-26970428 GCF_005508785.2 Acyrthosiphon pisum
ATAGCAATTGAATAATAATATGTCACCCTTAGATTTCCAACCGACGTGCGTCGTATTCAGTGGGTGGCATTTGTGGTGGACCGCGGTTTTGCTGTGACAAATACATCGAAGCTGTGTTCGAGGCATTTCATTCCCGCCTACGTTTAAGGAAATGCACAACGCCGACGTCTGCTCCACACAGCAGTGCCGTCTTTGGTGAGTGTATATAATAGTGTATTGGTATATGTATTCAATAAATATCATGTACACCATACATCATACCCTATAGTCAGTATACAACATAGTATGCTCCTATTAATTTATAGGTAGTCGGACGGCAACTGGTGCCAGGCGTGGCTGAAAAGCCTGAAGGTGGAGACCCCGCGCAAGTTGAACTTAACCTTGTGGACGAAAACGCCATGATGGAAGACTACATCATTGAAGTTGCGATGGAAGACGGCGTTATGGAAGAAGACAATGTGGAAAGTGTCAATGTGGAGAACATGGAAGTCGTGATGGAAGACGAAGACAATGTGGAAATTGTCAACGTGGAGAACATGGAAGTCCAGATGGACGACAAAGTTTTGCCGGCGGGCGTCGAGATAGTCACCTGCCCGGTGAACTCGAGTTCATGGACATTTTCGATGACTTCAACTCTGAAGTTGCTGTTGAACTACCAAGAGTTCATGCGCAACAAGTAGACAGGCCAGCCAGCGTTCGACACCCACTTCCGGATCGGCACGACATTGGGCCGTTGAATGAAGTCTGCAGGCACTGTGAGGCCCGTCACTTCAACTGTGAACGAACTTCGAGGGGTCATTTCAAATTGTGTTGCAACAACAATCAGATGGTGATTCCTGAAGGACCCCGTCGGTTGCAACAAGCACCTGAATTGCTACAGTGTTTGTTGGTAGACGACTCACGGATAGCAACCCAGTTCCGTAAAAACATAAGACGGTACAACAACACTCTTGCGTTTGCCGCCTTCTCCACTGACCTAAATCAGAGAAGATTGCCTGGTCGCGGACCGAGAGTGTTCACTGTACACGGGCAGAAACGACGACAGACACCCAAGTTACTGTGAGCTCTATTTCATTGAATCCGGGGAAGCAAACCGGGTTCGCATGAACCAGAACCACCAGGGTGAGCTAAACGAGACTGTGCTTACAGACTTGGACACGATGCTGAGGCAAACCAATCCATTTGCCATGGCATTCAGCAACATGAGAGCAGTGTGGCTGGAGGAACAGAGAATTGCCAACGCCAATCCTCTGGTTCAACCCAGGAGAGTCACCATGCATTTGGTGGCTGACCCAAACAGTGACCCAAGGCGGTACAATCTACCACCAACTCAAGTCAACGAAGTTTCGGTCGTGTTTGCTGGAAACAATGGCCAACCACCGAGAAACCTCGACCTGGTGGTGTTCGACTCGAATCCAGTGAACACACAACACAGGATGCAAAACTTATCGTACGGCTCCCAGCACAAAGATCCAATGCTATATCCCCTGTTGTTCCCACACGGTGAACTGGGTTGGCATTTCGAACTGCGACAAGATGATGGTGGCCGGCAAAATGCTGTGCGCACACGCAACACTATCAGAG
>NC_042495.1:26971958-26974092 GCF_005508785.2 Acyrthosiphon pisum
AATTTCAAACTCGAAATAATTTGCAAATTTTCGTGATTTTTCCATATTTTGTCATTTTTTGAACTTTAAATGTTTATAAAAAAAAACTGTGACTAACGATTTTTAATATTTTTCATCTGCCTTTGAAACAATATACTAGGAGCCTTCTATTAAATTTTCAAGCTTTTTTATCCAACAAATAAAATTTTATTGATATTTTTAGAAAAAAAACTAAAAAAAAATGGAAAATGAAAATGTCCGTAAAGAGCTCAAAATAAATCAAAATATTTTGAAAATGTTATGGTGTATAGAAAATGCTAAGATAAACATTCAGTCAAAATTTCATATATCTACGGTCATTTGTTTTAAAGTTACACCAAAAACCAAAATCGATTTTCTCGAAAACAGATTTTGCATAAAAATTCCCGTTTTTCCTTAATTTTTCTTTTGTTTTTCACGGCGCGTTTGAAAACTATTGGAAAAATTTTACTTTTGACCCCCCAAAGTACCAACTAGATTCACTTTCCTATCAGAAAAGGTACTGTTGAAGAAAATCCAAGCACTTTTACTGTCCTAAAACGTGATGACAGACACAAAAAAAAATAAAAAAAAAAATAAAAAAAAAAATAAAAAAATAAAAAAAAAAATAAAAAAAAAAACACACATCATTGTAAAATCAATACATTCATCGTTCCACTCAGAATCTATAACACTTATACTCAACTTATATTTTCAAATATTTTTATATGCAAATTAACAATATACTTTAAAATAAAGGTTACTTTTAGGTTATTATGTTTTTGATATTAATGTTACATAATTAATTAATACAGTAGTACACTGACCTTAAAAAATTATTTTATTTAATTTTTATAAGTTGACATTTTAAGTTTTTTAGATAATATAATATGGATATAATATAAATAAATTAATAAATAGACTATTGATAAATAGTGATTAAATATTGATATATAATGATATGACTTATATAGATAGAGTATTATATAAATTATACTAATTAATAGATATAATAGAACTAATCAAATTCTAGCAGTTAAATTGTATAATATAAATTTTATTTTTGTTATTTATTAAAATGTATTATTATTATTATTATCACTACTCATAACATGATTGTGTATTAATCGAACGAATTTTGTTTGTTTCAGTTTCATCAATGCTCGGTACGTCAGTCCGCCAGAAGCAGTTTGGCGACTGTTTTCGTACGAGTTGCATAAGCCGAGTCACAGGGTGATCAGGCTTCCAGTCCATCTGGAAGACTACCACACCGTGTACTTCGCTCCGGGACAAGAACTGGAGCGGGTGCAAAACGGAGCGCTGGTCCGAACAAGACTCACGGCTTTCTTCTCGCTCAACGAGACGGACCCCGAGGCCAGACAGTATCTCTACCATGAGATACCGATGCATTACACCTGGGTGGAAAGAGACAGGAGGTGGAATCGGCGCCGAAGGGTAATGGCCAACGAGACGTTGTTTCGGATGTACGCGGTCAACCCCCTAGATCGAGAGCGATTCCTCATGCGACTGCTGCTGCTACACGGGAGAGGTCCTCAGTCGTTCAGAGACATGAGGACTGTCGACGGGATCGTGTATCCGAGCTACACGGCTGCGGCGGTGGCGCTTGGAATCCTGGAGGATGACCAAGCCTTAATGGCGTGCATGACAGAGTCCGCGGCCGTGGACACTTCCGCACAGCTGCGTTATCTACTGGTGACGATCCTGCTGTACTGCGAGGCCGCGGATCCGCTGGCTTTATACATGGCAAGCGAGGAAGACCTGAGGCAAGACTTCTTACACAGACTGAGAGACGAGGACCGCGCGAGGGCTGCGTGCCTGGACGCCATCGGGCGGCTGCTGCAGGATCACGGTAAAACGCTAGCCGACTACGGGTTGCCGAATCCGGACGTCGCGCTGCTCGAAGAGGACGCGGGCGGACGCGTCTACGCTTTCGTCGACGCAGTGGTGCGTTGGACCCTGCAGTTGGACAACCTCAACAACGAACAGCGGGCGGTTTACGACCGCGTGATGGTGGCCATCGACGACAACCGCGACGTCTCGAAAATGTTTTACGTCGATGGGCCTGGTGGTACGGGGAAAACTACGCTTTACAGCTGCCTAATATGGTCGCTCCGCA
>NC_042495.1:26975473-26979792 GCF_005508785.2 Acyrthosiphon pisum
AATAAAAGTTGGTATGTACGTGCGACGACGTCGATTTATCACAAGGAATATAGTGTATTCAGACGTGTTGTGATCGGCCTTTTTTATTCAACCTTAACTTGAGCAGTGCAATTACACTTAATGCTTATAATTAGCAAATATAATTATCGGCATAAGTGATTTAGATTAGCCGTCGCTATATGCGACAGCCGGTACCAGTGTGGTCCGACCTTTGTGGTCTGATCTTTGTGGTCCTTGTGGAGAGAAAGTTTGACAACCTCCCCGTGGTACTCTCTGGATGCTTATTCACTGCAAAGTGAATTGGTAAGTAATGTCAAACGTTTTGCAATTAAATTAATTAACTGGTTTTCAGCATACTTATAGAATTAACATTTTCAGGCTGTTGAAAAATGGTGAACAACTGTGAAGATGTTTTGAGAAATGATTGATAAAAACCAAACAACATGCAGCTGGCAATGCATTAGATGTCTCTTGACGCGATAAAAATAGCAGCCAATCAGAAAATTAGATTTTGTCGACTTATTTGTTATAACCATAGACCTATTAACTAAAGTTAAACTTTTTATGGTTATAAACTATGGTTATAACCGTGAAAACATAACGATGATTACATTGATTACAATGAAGCCTTTACATAAAACACCTGATAACTGTTCTCTATAATTATCAAAAAATACAATTTTGTTACCTCCTGTATGCTTTTTCAGATTTGAACGGCCGTTTCGATCACTTTTCGCTGTAGGCGGATTGTCCGTTCGGGAATCCACTTACACCCGAGATGACTGATAGCTAGACACTCAAACTCAGAACCCGAATTTCATATTTCAACACACATACGAGAACCGGACATACACGCCCCCGGCATGTTCTGCGATCAGACGCAGTTGGATTGCCTACCTGACTAGCTACTTGCATACGAGCGACTAAGACTCCCACTGCATCCGATCTGCCGCAGCAGGATTGTCCGTTCGGGAATCGACTTTCACCCAAGATGACTGATAGCTAGACACTCAAACTCAGAATCCGAATTTCCGATTTCAACACACACAATCAAAAACCGGACATACACGCCCGGGGCGTCGTCTGCGATCCTCGGATTGCCTACCTGGCTGGCTGTGTCGTACGATCGACTTGAATTGCGTGACTTACGACTAGACACTCTTTCAAGTTAAAAAATTTCAGCTTAACCAGTGCTGCCAACACGACAAAACACAATACCCGACGACCCCGCGTTCCCGCCGAGAGCCGGATCAAAAAACTCAGCATTGCTGACGCGGTCTTTTCACCCGAGGCGAAACGACAAATATGCACCACCGCCAACACAGTCTTTCCGCCGCAGGCGGGATGACAAACGCCAGAATCTAGTATAAATATAATACATGTTACTTGTACTGTTCATATGCTAAATAGGATTGCAGAAAAAGTTAAAGATATGCATCCTTCAGTAAATTAATTAATTAGTAATTTAAAAAAAGTGTTTTTAAAAGCTCCTTCTCATATTCAAATTTATAAAGACATTTTTCCCAGCGTGCCATTACCCCCTGCTCTGCTGTATTAATTTGGTAAAATATATTATTGTACATTCCTTCAAAATCATTGTATAATTTTTTTTTTTTTTTTAAGTTAATGTATTGCATGTAATATTAGTATATTACTAATTACTAATTATATAAATAATAATAAATTATAAATTCATAATCATAATTAATTATCATATTGCATGTTTAACTTAACTAAATAACAAATAATAAAGTTTTAAGATATTATTTATATTTTTTGCTTATTAGTTTATTACTTTATTAGTTATTACTTATTACTTATTAGTTAGTATAATCAATATTTTTCAGAATATTTTGAGAATATTAGGAATATTTTGAGAATATTAAGAATATTTTTAGGAATATTTCATAAATTTCAGATGCATATAAACATCATATTTCAAACGTTTTAACAGAATATAAATCCTGACTCTTGTTTATAACTAATAAATAATCATTTTGTCAAATTAGGCATAAAAGAAATTTTGGATTGAGACGATGATAAAAATAAAACAATTAACGACGTTTTGATTATAATTTTGCAATGATTTCGACAATTATAGAGTGTTTCAGACAATTTTAATAGTAAGTACAAATAACAACCTTTAGTTATAAAATATAATAACACATTTAGGTGGATTGACATCCTTGATCTGTAACCTCTAAATATTGTCATAAATATACATTTACAAATATTTACTGTATCGTAAAAAATGAGTTACATTAATATGATTTAATTGAATCACTTTTTAAACCTTTTGTTCCATTTATTTAAACATGTAAATTTATAGTTTCCGGGACTATTTAACCATAGTTTTCCTGTTGAATATATTTGTATAAATATTTTCAGTTATATTATAATTTATTATTTCAATTTTACACCAAATGGTCCATAATGTAAACCAAAAGGTAACTATTTTATGATAATGTGTGCCCTAGTAACGAAATTAAAAATTAAGTACCTACACCACCGACATTATTGTTAAACAATATATAGCAATTATATTCTGCCATGTACACATAATTAATATGGCAATACAATTTTTATATATACCTAGCTGTAAATGTGTAGGTAGAAAAAGGCATTGGGCTATTTCCTTGTATGCGTTCTACAACATATTGCATTTTACTATAACGATTTCATTTTTTCATAATTTATTTCAAGAGAATTTTAACTAAACCATTTATTCACATCAGACATAGTTTGCGTCGCTTTAGAAACTAGTTTGGCTTTATTTTGGTCATTAATTAATATTGTGGGATCATCAGCAAAACACACAATTAAACCGTCATATTTTAATATTAGACGATCATTTATATATACAATGAAAAGTATGATACTGAATACATTATATATTTCAACTCTTTGACTACGATTTGTTAAAAAAAACATTTGATGAGATTATTAGGAACAACACTAATTCAATAATTGTATAGTGTTTTTGATAATATATTATGATCTACAGAATCAAAGGCTTTTTTAACATCAAGAAAAATAACAATAACAAAATCACCCTATTATATTACTTTTTACGGCCAAATGTAAACTCCTACACGAATAACCTTTTTACCTGAATCATCATTAAATGTAAACTCCTACACTAATAACTAGAGCCCGGATTAATATGCACTAAAAAGTATCAAAATATGCCATATAATATGCAGTAAAAATCATTAAAATATGCAAAAAATATGCAATAAAAAAAATTATATTAAAAAATTAAAAATTATGTTAAGCACGAAAAAAATACAAATATTTAAATTTAAACACATATAAATAAATACATAATTATTTCTATTAAAAAAAAAACAAAATATACAACTCAAAATGTGTATTTTTATTCTTTATTGTTAAAATTAATTATTAAATGATATTCAAGTTTTTCTTCGGTAAAACTGTGCCGTCTATCTGTTAATAAATGCTTGTATATTGAAAATGATCGTTCAACATCTACCGAAGTTATTGGAGCAAATTTAAAAGAGCTTAAAATCATTGGATCTTTATAGTTTTGTTCTAGTTGAACCACTTCCGCTTCCCCTATTAATACTTTATTGATGTTACGTAATACTGTTAGGCCTTTGTTTTTGGAAAAAATATCATTTAATTTTGTTTTTAATGTTGCCCCTTTTGGTCCAGGAATAATATTTATTTTTTCTTCTAATTCACTTATCAAACTTATCAAACACTTATTAGTAATAACCTTTTAAAATTTTTACCTGAAAATCAAAGATATTGTAATCTCCTACATAGAAATTTTTCCCTTTAAAAAATAGTTTAATATTACTTAAATTTACAATTTTGTAGTTGAAAAGCTCAAAAAGCTCAAAATTATCATAACTTGAAAATAATAAATATACATTATTTAATAAACAAATGCTTGAATAGAGCTTGTTTATACGCTGTATGATGATTCTCGAAGGTTAGATTATATCCATATTATATACTATACTATACGTTCATATCGGCACTTGCAGTACAAATTGTTTTAAATAGATCAGCGATATGGCATCGAATATTGTCGAATAACGATAAAACATGATAATCTCGTCTGTGCCGGAAATTTCCGAACAAATTGGCGTTTATTGCCGATAACGTAGTCCGCTCGTAACTGTATAACTGTGTATTGTTTGAGTTTAGTCTAGTGAATCTTTTGCGTCTTTCACCGTTTTGTGCAGTAAAGTTAGTCACTCTTAGTCGTACATTATTACAAATTGCAATGGAATTCATGTATAGTCAGAATGGTAAAAAATTATTAATAGTTGATAAATATAAATTTTTTT
>NC_042495.1:26980870-27012364 GCF_005508785.2 Acyrthosiphon pisum
GCCTAACGAATGATTACAATAATGGTGAATCTGAAATTGGAAAATTTTTAGTTCTCACTTTCGGTTTACCATTATTGCAAGATGCTAACGATATTGAAGATTGCTTTGTATTTGATTTGTTAGAAAATATGCCATCTGACGATAAAGTCCAACAATGTTGCGACTATTTATTATTATATTTTTCAAACATATTTTGTTTTAGAATTAAATGGTTATGACTATTATTTTATTAACACTTTTATTATATTTTAAAAATTTTGTTTTAAACGTAAATGATAATGATTATTGTTTTATTAACATTTTTATTATATTTTTCAAACCATTTTTATTTTATGTGTTAATATATTGCAAGACTGATATTTTTTACAGTAATACGAGCGGTATTAATTTTTTGTAGGAGTTAACACTATCTTTTGTAGGAGATAGCACTACATTTGTAGGAGTTTACCATTCCCCCTTTTTACGGTAGTAAGCTTCCGACACCGACGAAGTAGAGGTAGGCATTTAGTACCTAACGGGAGGTTAATTAGGTACATGTATAATTTATTTTTCACCAATTAGTTAAAATTTGAAAATGTATTATTTCCCGACATTTTTTATATTTTCCTTTCTCAATATGATTAAGTGTTCACTATTTCCGTAAATTTTTAGATTTAAAATTAAATTATGTCATTCCCTCTAAACTTTCCCACAGATGCGAGACCCCAGAATTAACTATATCACACTACATGCATAATAATATTATTATATATGTAACAGTGGTGACCAGAGATAAGAGGCGCGTAGCAGTACAATATGATGAAAAATAATAAGTCTATTATTAGTATAGAACCTAAACATCTTACAAGTTACAAAGCAAGTCGCAGCCTGCAAGTGTCTATGAATAGAGCCATGGTTAGGTTAGGTAAGGTGGACAACCCATGATATACAATAAAGGTAATATTAATTTTTATTAATTTTACAATTATTTAATTTGTGAAAATTGTATCACACAAACAATTTTTGTTCCATTAGAACCATTTATTTATATATATGGATAATTTTATAAAACCGGAACAACTGAATCACATTTTTCCGGTTCAATATATTTATATAATTATTTCCGGCAATATTTAAAAGTTACAGATCAAGGATGTCAATCTTTTTAAATACATCAATTTATTTTAGAATGCATGTCTGTTTGTTACCTATTTATTCTTATTGTTGAAAACGTATGAAACACTCTGTAATTGTTGAAATCATAGGCAAAATGTTAATCAAAACTTTCGGACTTATTTTATTGTTCTCATCGTCTCAATCCGAAAGCCTTTTTAGGCCAAACTTACCTCTGGTAAATTAATAATCAGCATGATTTATTAAACATAATATCTTTTTTCTATGATTAATACTAATGTGCCAAATTTATATTTGTGATTTTTTTATAATTAAATTTCTATATATCATATTTATTCCACTGCTTACAGGGCGAATATCGCCTGGTGATTGATAAAGTATATCCGTGTGAAACAACAAAAAACCATCCGATTCAATTTAATTGGTATTTTAGTAAAAAGACATCAAGTATAACAGAGTACAAAGGCAATACAACACTTTTGATACCTTTCGATGATACTCTTACAGTAAGTACAGATTATACGTATAATGATTAATTTAAGAGTTATATAATACACAGAAACTTTTGTATTGTGATATCTCGTAGGTAAAAAAATTGGTATTGATAAAGTTTTTAAATAGATCCTCCAATATATATATATAATAGAATAAGTCTCGACTGGTTCATAATCAATCAATGACCGAAAATATCGAACTGATTAATTTTAATTTCCCATCTAAGTTCATTATAAATATAAAATTGAAGTTTCACTGTAATTGTATACCTAGTATTACTTGGTATGCACCTACTATAGTTATAATGACTTAGCTACTCCCTTGGTTAGACCATACGGAGACAATATGACCGCACATTATATTTTCATTAAAATTTCATTTGATGACACATAAAACTAATTTGTATCTGTAATTAACTGGAAATATTTACCTGGGTATAAAAACATTGTTTTCTTTATTTTTCCGTGTCTCATACATTATAATATTAATCATAATTATGATTATATTTATCACGAAATAAATGTCTGAAGTTGCAAAGTTTGGGTGAACATAACAATTGTATTATTATAGTAATAATCTGTGGGTAATTCAATTTAATTTCTACACGAATTATAAATGTTTGTAGTCATCTTATATAAAGTAATATAGTGTTTATTTGTAGATCGATTATAACTTTGCGTCTTGGGGCTCAACTGGTGGATGGGTGCCAAATGCATTAATTATCAAGACAAAAAAGGCATGCAGTAATGTAAAACATCTCTTTGGAAATGCGTGGCTTACCATGATAGAGGGTTTCAACGTTCCAACTAATAAATGTCCAATTCCAGTGGTAATACATAAAAACATTATTAACAGTTATGTAATTTATAATTTTTTTATTTGTTTATTTTATTTCAGTATAATTAAATTATAATACAATATTAACAATAATAATATTAAGTGCTGATACGTTGGTATACTGAGCTAAGCTTGTATATGGTATACTGAGTTATTCTATAGATTAAATTTACAATAGTAATAAATAATAATAATATAATATAGTGTTGATTAATTTATACAATATTAAATCCAATGTTTCTTTAGATATTTACAATTGTAAGTAACCAATTTTATTGATACGCCATATATTCTAATCAAGGTCATTACCTAAATTTTCTTTTATATGAGTTTTATTTATTATATAATAGGTTTTATTAGATCCATTTTCACATAAACGTTGTATTAGACTCTGTACATCATTTCCCAAATTATTGAATATAGGTAGATAATATGTAATTCGGAAAACATTTTAAATTGGTTAATGTTACCCTCTGTGATTTTATATACTTCTGTTTCTATCTTCTATATATATTTTCTATATAGGTAATTGTGGATGTGTCATAGTAAAAATCTTATAAGGATTTGTTTAATTTACAATTTATATATGGGTTGTATGTCTGGTGGCTAAATAACTTGAATGGTGGGTACGCCGACGCTATTTTTAATATATTTTTTTGGGTAATATGTTGTGTATGCTAAGATTGAATAAAATAATGCAACATTCTGTATGTTTGTATTTGACAATTTCAGATAAAAATGCATCGTTATTCCTAAATATTAAAATTATAATACCATAGTTAACAGTTGTAGCTGGTTGAATTAATATTATATTTATGTATAATAAAGTTCTATCCATCGGGCAGCTGTAAGCGACTTGTGACTATTGGCATAAATATTGATATTTTTTAGGTATGTTAAGGGATAACACATTTTATTCAATCCAATTAAAGATATACTGTATCGCACCATCAACACTTTGTTTTAATTATATAATATAATTATTACGCCGATATTTAGTTAAATTAAATTAAGAATAATATAGGGCCTAGTGAATTACCTTGTGGGACTCCATGATCGTTGACATAACAATAATATCTACTATAATGTAAACCTAGTGTAGTAGTGTATTATATAATGGTCTATAAAATCTGGTTTATTCCTATCATCTATAAATCTAACAGTTGTGGAAGAAACTGTCAGGTCTATACCAATGTAATTTAGATTTAAAATGAATTTTCATAATATTGTGATGACCAAATGACCCAGATATTGGTATTGAAAAACGTATTATGAGTACAGTATTATTTTTTGTTTGTTTACAATACTAACTAAGCTATATACTATCAGAAATTTTACTAGATTAAACTATAGTAATAAATTATAAAATCAACAATGTGAGCAATCGCCTATCAAAGTATTACGTTAGTTTGAGTACAATTGTAACAATTTTATGAACAATCTATTTTAAATAAGATTCTAACTTTTTATCTTTGATTACATTTTTATTCTATTGTGTAACATGTATCTGTCTATAGGCTAAACTTTTTAAAAAATGTTGAGTAAATGGGAATAAAAAAATAATCCAAATGTAGCAATTGTATCAGCCGTTCGAGTACAGTTATAAAGGCCATCATTAAACAAACTACATTACAAACTTTCTAACATAATCTAACATCTTAAATTTACAATAACATTTACAGTAACATGGTCAATATTTAATATTGACCATATTACAATCGTATTACCCAGTCGCCCCTACCTACTTATGTATTTGTAACAATTTAGTTTTCTAAATATTTGCAGGGCATATATATTACGTCAGGGATCGATAAGAAGAAATTTGAAGATATGAACTTTCCCAAAGTATATTTTTATGGAAAATATAAGGTTGTGCTACGCTATAAAAATTTGAATAATGAAGTAGTTGGCTGTGCTGTTACTGAGTTTAGTCTTATACGACCATGGGAAACACCAATTTGATTACACTATATATAATTATAATTAAATATGTTATTGACTTATCATAAAGATTACCTATGTAATAAATATTTTTAACAGTCCCAATCAGATATGATTCACCTTCCAGTTAGGGCGGGGAATATCATTTTGGTACATAAATTGTGCTTTAGTTTAACAATCACAATTTAAAAGTCCGTTATATTTTATTTGACTACCAAAATATTTTAAGGCAAGTACACTCCTTACCGTCATCGCGATCACACGCATGTGTTGTCGGTCACATTGTACAAAGTCAACGTTAAATTTATATCAATAATTATACAGTAATTTTTCACTCGCAATACAATGGAACAAAAACTTGATGATCTTATAAAAACTGTGACAGAAATCAAAACATCAAATGGAAAAATAATTTCATCTATAAATTGTCATAATAAAAAATTCAACCGACTGGACAAAATATTTGATGATTTATTTAAAAACTTCTCAATGGAGGAAAATCGAGATCTTAAAAAAAAATTGCAAATATTGAAGAACGTGTATTATGTATAGAAAATAATAAAACCCAAATCCAACATTCTTCATTTGAACACGATATCATCGAAGAGTTAATGGATAGACAAGTTAGATCGAATAATATTATATTATTTAATCTTCCTGAAAGTGATAATGAAAATGACTTAGAAAATATCAAATATATTTTTACTGAGCTGAACGAGAATATCGAAAACTTTAAATTTTATTTTCACGTCTTGGAAGAACAAAATCCACTACTCACGATAGACCACGGCCCATGAAAATTCACCTTGCAGAGCAGTCAGATGTATTCACTATTCTACGAGCACAAAAAATCTTGAAAAGTTCAACAAAATGGTCAAATATTCGAGATGAAATAGCAAATCTCAGAAACACATTACAAAATCACAGAGAAAAATGTGAACAAGATTTAATTATCAAATACGTCAAAGGTATGCCAAAAATCATTAGCATTACAAAAAACTGAAAAATACACCACCCATTAGTTTAAATTTTTACCATCAAAACGTTCGTAGCTTAAATAATAAACTGTCATATTTGAAATCTCAAATCCCGTGTGCATTACACGATATTTTTATATTCACTGAAACCTGGCTAACAGATAATGTTATGTCATCGGAGTTGGGTTTTCATAATTATGATATATACAGATATAATAGGACAACCCAAACAAGCGTATTATCTAGAGGCGGTGGTGTACTTATCGCTGTTTGGAATAATTTTCATTCAAAGCTTATCTTAATTGAAAATAATTGTATAGAATTATTATTTGTACTTTTAAACATTTCTAATCTCACTATTATTATTGGTTCTGTGTATATTCCAAATAAATCTAATGTAAAATATAAACAATACTATTACACTTTTATGCAATGAATTATTATTAAATGACCAACACGGATTTAGGCAAAATAGATCAACAATAACAAATGTGTGTATATTTAAACACGCAATCTTGGATTCATTTGAAAATCAATCACAAACTGACGTAATTTATACCGATATGGAAAAAGTTTTTGATAGGATTAATCATAAATTATTAATTCATAAACTAAAAATATATGGATTCACTGAACCACTTCTTTCTTGGATTTATTCTTTCATTTCTGGTCGTATCCAAATTGTAAAATACAAAAATTATATCTCTGAACAAATCCTCGTTACTTCCGGTGTCCCCCAGGGAGACCATTTATCTCCAATATTATTCTGCTTTTTTATAAATGATATTTCATAATATGAAATAATAATTATTATGTTATTTCTCATTCTAAAATCCTATTATAAGCCGATGATGCAAACATTTTCAAAAATATTAGTTGCTTAAATGACGCTGTTGAATTACAGTTAGATTTAAAAAATATGTACAAATGGTGCCAACAAAATGCTATGCAATTAAATTTAAAAAAATGTTCTTATATTACTTTTTCTTTAAAAAGACAGCCTATACAATTTAATTATTCTTTGGGTAATATACATTTATTAAGAGTCTCTACGGTACACGATCTTGGGGTAAAATTTGACTCCAAACTATCATTCAAGGACCATATACTTTTTATTAGGAATAAAGCGTCAGCAAAGCGTGGTTTTTTAAAACGAACCTGTCTAAGTTTTAGAAATGAATCTGTATTAAAAATATTATACTACTCGTTAATCCGTTCACACTTTGATTATGCCCTCCTAATCTGGCATCCATATTTAGTAACACAAATCCAAGATTTAAACAAAATTCAAAATAATTTTATTAGATTTCTATGTTATCAATGTTTTGTTTATAGAGCACCCCATTCTGACTGATAATGTCACAATCAGTTTTTTTAATAAACAGTCGTTAGAACAACGTTTCATACAAATTAAATTAAAGTTTTTATTTAAATTATTAAATAATATGATTGATTGTCCAAAATTACTGCAAAATATAAATTTTAAAATAAATTCAATAAACTACCGATCCTCAAATTTATTCTACACAAAACATTCAACTAAAAATTATATGCGAAATTCTCCATCCAATATTTTAATGTTCGCAGGGAACTCAATAAAAAATTTTGATTTTTTTTGTAATTCTTTAAATATATTTATGGCAAATGTTTTAAGAAATACATAACAAATAAGGTACCTACTATAATAGTTCAATTGAAGCATAATAAATATCTCGTTTTTATTTCATCTTGTTTTTTATTTTATAAATTTAAATATTACAATGTATGATATTAATACTAAATAATACCTATTTCTTCTTTTATTATTATTATTATTGTTATGTATAAATCACCAAAAAGTACTTACATAATATAATATTATATACATATTATTATAGAAAAAAAAAAAAAAAAAACATTAATTGGAATTTATTTCCGTAATAAAGAAAATATTATTATTATTATTATTATTTACTAGAGATAATTTATATAGCAAAACAACGTTTTTAGGGTCAGCTAGTTTTTATATATATAGATATATATAGATAGATTAGACCTCTGAGGAGAAGATAGGCTAATTTAAAAAGGGAGAGAACCAAACTTGGGTGGTGTTCATACCAGGATTTTGAGATTTCCGATGAAAAATGTTGTTGAAAAATGGTTACCATGGGTTAAGAAGCTATTATAATAATAATTATTGGTTATAGTGAAACGAAGTTCACGGGATCAGCAAGTATTTTATAAATATTTTCTCTTCGTGATAACAAAATATTGTACTATAGTAATATATATATTTCGACTGCATAATAATGTTGACTTAATATTTTTATAAATAAGTTTCCGTAAAAATGTAATTTTGAAAATATATGATAAAAATATTTTCTAAAATATAATCTACCTACTTGGCCAAAGAATATAACTAAAATATTTCATAATTATTTACACAACTTTTTAAAATAGTTTGACAACTAGTTATATTATTTTCCTGAAAATGTTTATTCCGTGTGGAGTTCAAACTGGATACATAGCTGTAAACTAATCCGTGGACAGACAACAAAAACAGGCCTTCCTTATTCAGCACTGGTTGAGGGACCGATGGCATTTATGGAGTTAAAATTTTCTATAGCCAAACGACGGAATGGGTGAAGAATATAATTTCGAAGACTATAATATCAGATAAGTGTGCGAGGTGGATTTATATTGTACATTTATTAAAAGATATAATAATATAAATGTGTAAAAAAAAACCTTGAGACATTTTCAAAATATTACGTAGATATTTGATTTTCATTATATACAACACGATCGTCGAAAACTGATGAATCAAATGACATAGGATGTAGGGCAGTAGGGCACTCACTCAATAATACAAATATAACATGGGTGTGATAGCAGTATTGAGCTAGAGCAAAGAAAAATTAATTTTAATAACTCTATAGGTACATATATAATACGGATGGTTATGTATAAGTGCAGTGCATGTATAAGTTTCATATAATCCCTCACAGCATTTGGGAAATGATAATATTTTGAAAATATTTTGGGGTGCTTGAATAATAAATATTTGACTAATAATATTGTATAAATATTTTATTCTCATAAAATGATAAAATATTGGACAAAAATGTTAACTTAATATTTTTATAATGTTTCCATGAAAATATTTTTTAAAAAACTAAGATTAAAATGTTTTGTTAATGTTTTTTTCCAAAATATTTTTCAAAAGTGAACTTCTCGGCCAAAAAATAAAAATAAAATATTTCCTTCTTATTTACTCAACTTTTTCAAATATTTTGACAACTATATTGTTTTCCTGAAAACATTTATACCATAATTGGGAAATTATAAAATGCTGTGTCAATATTAGTCATCACGTTATAGTGGTGGTAAATATTCAAATTCAAGTAAATTTTTCAATCAATTTTAAAAAAAAGAAGAAACTAACCTCGATAATATTTTCGTAAAATGTAAAAAATTGTCAAATAAAATATGATTTATATTGCAAATTTTATTAGGATAGCACATTTAAAATATTCAAGATTAATAAACTAATATGTAATGATAGTCAAATCTTTACTTATATTTTATTAGCATAACAATATGTACAAAAGACGCATATTAAGAATACAATAAACATAAATGACATATGTATAATATATACTTATTACTTACAATTTGCTGACTATACATCAAGCACCTCCTGTTTTGGTGTGATATGTATTATTATAAGTCTACGACCAAATATCCATATTCTGTAAGAGAACGCTAGTTCTCTGCGAATACCGTCTAGTGCACCGTAACCCTGAGACAGTCTCACATCTCGGTAAAATTTGTTCGTAAGTAATAATAAACTTTTATGTATTGATAATTTTATTATTTGGATCAATCGTCATTTATTTGTGCTATTAACATCCTTAATAACGTTCGAACCCTCAAGCTAAGGTTAAAATATATTCAAAAGAAACTAACTTCTTCCCTTAATATCCTAAATTTAACTGTTCACCTCTGACCACGTTACAGTATACGATAATTATGTGTCGAGTCTACCTAGTACAAAAAAAAGGTGGGCCGGTGGGTGTCACTCTGCTATACAGTAGGTCACTGTAATAATGCGTGGTGTTAAATTTGAATTAGTAAGAAGTAAGAATGAAGTAATTTATTTACCTATTTATATACGTGGAACCTTTTTTGCAATCCTTAATGCTATCAAAATTTAAAATTTAATACATGTTGTCAAAAATCAAACTATAAATAACACCGAGAAACCGTCACCGCTCAGAATCGTTTTTCTTTTACAATGATATTATATCATTGCATTCAGGCTTAATACAATCCATTATACAGTGACCCACTTATAACCTTCTGTACACCAGAGTAACATCCACTTAAGAAAAATCTACACCAGAAATCCACCCCAAAGTTAAAAATTGAACCAATTTTTCTACTATAAATCGTGTTAGGACTTAGTAGGTTATATTATATGCGCTGACAAAAAAATCATCATTATAAATTCAATCCACATTTATCTTAACGTCATTGAATTTTCTTAAAAATTACGAATTTTGTTCATATTTATGTTCTAATATTAATTGATAGAGTATTAGGGTAGACAAGTTCAAACGAGATCATGTATCGTTCGCTAAGCATTATGAATGTGAACATGGCCGTAGATTAAGAATATATAATAAAAATAACTCTAATAGTTATACTTAAGAAGACGTCGTACTCGCATGTACTGTCTCGGTCTCTCTAAGTATGATATAGTAAATTTTCATTAATAATTTAATAAAATATTCTTAGTGGTTAAATTCTTGGTAGTAGTATAGCTAGGTTGATTAGAATCTTTTTTTCTATACATTAATTTTACATCAACGAATTCAAATTTAATACATCCATTATGATGACCTAATTAACCCCTTTTTTCATTTCATCACGAATTTCAAGTTTTGTACTACTTAAACAGAGCCCTGTGCTGATACTAATTACAGTTATTTAAACAAGTAGTTATTTAGTTCTTAGAATGATTATACTAACGGTAATAGTTCTTAAAATAGTTTTAAATATTTTTATACATAAATCTAAGATTTGATATTGTATCAGAATTGGACAGTTGGTTCCATTCTTATAAATTAAATAATATGCTGATGAATCAATATATTAATTTTAATATTTTTTTTCCTATCGTTTTCTTTTTACACGGAGTTAACGTAGAGTTTTTGTTGGGATTACAATGTGCAAAAAAGTATATCAAACTTTTGAATTGTACGTTAATTCAGTATCATTCCTTTTGATTTAATACAGCTAGGCGTATTTTACGATTGTTATAAATAACTTGATGATTAAATGTCCTGCCTACAGGAAATTATTTTATAATGTACTCTATAGTTACGAAATTAGTGTCTAGGTAATAACTCAAATGTCGTTGATTGCTGTACATAGACACCTACTCAATGTATAGAAAGTATGTGATGGATTGTGAGAAAACAATTCTAATATAAATATGTATTTTAAAACTCTTGATGTGTCAATAGATATAATTATCATAAATTATAATTATATAATTATCATTTATGAATATAATAGACTATTACAGGTAGTGTAATGAAACAAAGTGAAGAGGAATTAATAAAATTCGTTTATCGGCTTTTGACTTTTTAAAGGGACATGGCACACACTACATGTGTTTTGATGTCTTAAATTAATATTTCATATTGTAATATACTCCATAGCCCATATCGGGTTAATTAACAATAACAGCATAATACATGATTTTAGTATAATTGTCTAATTTTGAGCTATAATTCTTATACGTAGATCATTTTAGATTCTGAGTGGAGCAAGGGAGCTACGGGTTTATCAATGGTGTTTATTTTTATTTTTTACCATAAGGTAAAAAATATTATTATTATTTGTATACGAAATTTCTACCAGAAAGAATACTTCAATTTCAACATATAATACCTTATCTTTTATCAAATTTTATCATGAATGTACTTTAAACAGGTAATTTTTCGAATTTCTCAAAAGTTATTTTATGCCACTGGAAAAACGATCGAAAAATAACGGGAAACCTCTAAAAACGGAATTTTAATTTCTATTGCTTTGTATATCACCATAGAAACGAATAAACGATAATTATAATATGACTAGCTGATCCCGTGTAGTTCGTTGCCGGTTAAATGTACCAACTATATATGACTCAAACTTTTTTCAATTCGTTATTTAATATTCGGTGTATGGTGTTTAAAATGTATTTTAACTATTCCGTTGCTCGGAGTTAAAATTCTGCTTCGTAGCAGTATGATGCGGTAGATCTTGGCACCAAGCTGTTTGCATGAAAGTGTATGATTTAACTCTAAAGTATCAAAGTTATACCGAGTTTTAAAGTTTGTCGTATTCTATGCAAAGGCGAACCTAAGATAAAAATTCTGGTGGGTCTATAGCCCGAACATTTTTTTTTTGCTTCCGTTCGAAAAGTTATATTATATTACCCATTTAGTTATAATCAAAAAATAAATACAAATATTGTTACAATTATTCTTATATTATTACTCTACATTCGTCGGTTTTTTATTTTAATATATTTTTCCAGTATGTCATTATTATTTATATTATTGGACATATCTCTCTCGATATTTAAAATGGCTAAATTTAAAAATCGATCTTGCTCCATTGATGTTCTCAACCAATTTTTAATGCGTCTCATACATGAGAAGGACAGCTTGTATATATGATTGGAAATGTCTTCTTCTTCACAATTTCTTTGATGGTGTCTAATTCAAAATCATTATTTAAATTTAATGCACAATTTTTAGCAACGAGTATCTCCGCCTTTAAATCATCATGATTGACATTTAAAATTGACTAGAAACCACAAAATGTTCAATTATTATGAATTTGTATGTATTAAAAAAATATTTTTAAGCTATCAAAATTTACGTGATATTGATTAATAAAATATTCACTGTTTTTTTGAATCCATGTTGAGAAAACTATCTAACGAAGTGGCTAATAATAAGCTTTCGTTTGAAAATCTGCTTTTAAGATTAATAATTCATGTGTCGATAATTAGTAGTAAGCCACTCTTCGCCAGTACTCTTCTTCTGTTTCGATGTTACACTCTCCTTAATTTTCTTCTCCAGTTTTCTCTGACACCACAAAGTGATCATACCTATTTGGCTGTTTTCTTGTACGTTTAGAACCGAATACATATAATTAATAAAAATAAAACAACAAAATAAAATAATAAAATAATAATCTTTTATACTATAAATACAACTTAAATTATTTTCCTGATGATATGAGTTACTAATTTTATACCAACCTTTAGAGGGAACATTTAATGATATATCATTATCGTTGGAAAATACTTCAATTTGTTGCCATAATATTGAAAAATAATATCAAGAATTATTTTTTTCAAAGGTTGTGATAACTCCATTTATCAAATTAGCTGCATTAGGTACCCAATGTTTCTGTCTTTTTCTGTAGTTGATATTTATTATACTTAAGACATCATTCAGTATAGACATATGAATTACAAATGATGCTTTTTCGATTGAGCTTCATATAATTGTTTCAAAAGTAATTAATACTAAATACATAAACATACTAAATTACACTACTATACACCATAGAATTTCTATGGTGGATTAATATAATCAATTAATACAAAATCCTAATCTAACTTTGCTAATAATAAATAAATAAATAAATAAAAAAATAAAAAAAAAACAAAAACCATTTTTAAATTAGCTTGTCTTCTTCCCAGAGGTCTGATCAATACACACAAATTAATTTTAAACTGACAAAAAATAATAATACAAATCAACAAACATACCAGATCAACCAATATAAATACACTGTTGCGTCACTGTTGTATTTTTTACATCCAGATTATCTAATTTTCCGGTGGGTTTTCCTAAAATGTTCTTTCGTAAAAACTTTAATGGCGATTACGAACATCTTAAAAAAAATTCGAACCAAATCGGACCAGCCGTTTTCGATTGATGAGGTAACAACATTTTTAACGCTTCATTTTTATATATATAATTATATATAAAGATAATATTAATTCAACTTACAGGCTATAATAGATAAGAACAATATAAAATATCCAGACTGACAAACCCTCTCCGTTCAGAATTGTCTAACTTATGCTAAAATTGAATAAAATAATGCAATATATAGGTACTCGTATTAAAACTATTTTATTTAGAAAACAATTTTTTTTAAAATAGAGTACATAAACTTTTTATATTGTTGTCAACATTCTGTACCTATGTTTGTATTTGACAATTTTAGATCAAAATCTATCGTTATTCCTAAATATTTTAAATTATAATACCATAACTATTTGTTTACAGTTGTAATTGGTTGAATTATTATTACATTTATGTATAATAAAGTTGTATCAATCGGGCAGCTGTAAACGACTTGTGACTATTGGCATAAATAATGATTTATTAAGGTATGTTAAGGGATAACACATTTTATTCAACCCATTTAAAGATATGCAGTAAGGTACAGTCAACATTTTATTTTAATTATATTATATAATAATTACGCTGGTATTTAGTTAATATAAATTAAGAATATTATAGGGCCTGGTGAATAACCTTGTGTGACTCCATAATCGTTGACATAACAATAATAGCTACTATAATGTGAACCTTGTGTATGATATAAGGGTCTATAAAATCTGAGTTTAATCATATCATCTATAAATCTTACGGTTATGGAAGAAACTGTTCAGTCTATACCAATGGTATTTAGATTTAAAATTGATTTTCATAATATTGCGATGCCCAAAAGACCCATATATGAGTCTGCGTTTATAATATAGGTGTATCATAGTTTTGAAAAACGTATAATCAGTTCAATATTATTTTTATCTTTGTTTACAATACTAACTAAACTATATACTATCAACAACTTTACTTGATTGAATTATAATAATAAATTATAAAAAGAGCATTGTTAGCACTTGTCTATCAAAGTATTAGGTTGGTGAGTTTGAGTACAATTTTATGAACTACTTATCTATTTTATTAATATTCTAACTTTTTTCTTTCATTAAATTTTTATTCTGTTGTGTAAAATGTTTCTGTTATAGAGGGTGATTAATTAAGCGTAAAATACTCATTATCTCAAAAAGTATTAATGTTTTTGTTTAAATTTTTTTACATAGTTTCAAGTTGTTAAAAATCAACGTTTTGATTAAAAAATTATAATTAAAAATATTTTTCATCCTTATAATTTTTTATTAATACTTTTTCGAATGACAGCATAGAGTTTTCATTCTCATTTCCCAAAATAGATTATTTTTCTAAGTGATTTGATACATAAAAATCGAATTAAGGACGAGTAGTTTATAAGTTATAAAAATTTGAAGTTTTGACAAGTGGAGTAGTGGACAATACTTTGCGGGGTAACCCCAACCACTCTACTTCGCACATCAAAAATTTAAATACTTATAACCCATAAACTACTCACTCTAAATTCAATTTATGAATCAAAATACTTATAAAAATACTCTGCTTTGGAATATTAAATTAAAACTCTTTGCGGTCATTCAAAAAAATAAAACATAAAAAATTATAAACATAAAAAATATTTAAAAGCAAAATATTTTAATAAAAACCTTGTTTTTTTAATAACATGAAACTATGTAAAAAATTATTTTAAAAAACATTAATACTTTTTGAAATAATGTTTTACGCTAAATGTATCACCCTGTATATAAATGGGTATAGACAAAAATGCTTAAGAATTGTTGACCATGTTACAATCGTAACGTGTTACAATTTTACCCAGTCGCCACTACCTACTTATGCATTTGTAACAATTTTGTTTTCTGAATATTTGCAGGGAACATATATTACGTCAGTGATCGATAAGTAGAAATTTGAAGATATAAACTTCCCCAAAACATAATATTTTACATAATATTTTACCGATGGTGTTTTGTAAAAAGGGCGTATACCACAAAAAACCAAAAATGAGTTTTTGGTATCAACATTTTTAGAAAAAATAGGCGTATAATCTATTATTAGGATTGATAAAAATATTGAAGATAAGTTCTCCATACAGCGGATATAAGAAACCCAAACGCCCTAAAAATATAAATATATTTATACGAAAGATGTTAAAAGGGCGTTTACCACGGGAATTGTTTGTGGTTTTCTCGAATAAACAATTTAGTTTTGAATTAACACGTTTTTATCAAATTAAAATTAAAATTGTTATTATTTTACATATTATGTGATAGTTAACTAAACGTCAGATGGTCTACAAGTAATGATAATTATTGCCATTGTTTTATTGATAAGAATTTGGAGGGAAAATCAGCTATCCCACTTAGGCTGGTTCTTACGACCTCCGGTTAAAGTTAACCGACACTTAACCGGCGGAATTCTGCCAATAATAAAATCTGTTATCATCCGGTTAGCGATAACCGACACTTTACCGGACATTGTAAGAACGTTCCTAAGTAATCATAGACTGATAATTAATTTAAAATAATACTATATACGTACAACGTCGAGTGTACTATATTATATTAGTAATACTTATTTAGTATTTTGTTTAAGTTTTTCGTTTTTAAAAAGTGGTGTTAATTTTGTATGAATATGTGCTCATCTAGAAGTAAAATGCTTTTATTATAATAATATAAAAACAGTTTCATGTCTAACATTTAAAAAAATATGGAGAGATCAATATAATATTGGTATACATGTTCCAAAAAAGACAAATGCACCCACTGTGAAGCTTACAATAACAGAGAAAATTTAACTCAAGATGATAACATGATCCAAGAAAATCATCTAAAAGAAAAACCGTGTACCTATGATGTGTTCAAAAGTGATCAAGAACGCAGTGGAAAAGATGGATTTCTATGTTGTAGCTTTGATATCCAATAAGTATTGAATACACCTGCTGGTAATAGTATGTTATTTTATTACACTAGAAAGTTAGCCTACTATAATTTAAGTGTATATGAAAGCAATTCAAAAGCAGGATTTTGTTATTTTTGGTCAGAGGTTGATGGTCTTAGGGGATCCAATGAAATAAGTACTATCATATTTTCATATTTGAAATCTGTTGATGAAAGAGGTATTATTCAGGACATAGCTTTGTACTGTGACAGTTGTCCCGGACAAAATAAGAACCATAAAATGATTTCAATGTTACATTATTTTCTTTCAAGGTGTTCAAAAAACATTAAAACTATTACTATAAATTATTTACTTCCTGGTCATACCTAAATGCCAGTAGACTCAATACATGCATGTATTGAGAAAAACATTAAAACAAAACAACTATATGGGCTCCTTCTGAGTGGGCAACAGTCATTAGAAACTCAAGAATACTTACTGGTCCCTACACAACAATTGTTTTAAGCCTTATTGACTATTTGGATTGGACAGAAGTGTGCAATTCAATTTTTAATAAACCAAAAATGAAGGATACTAATAATTGTCAAGTCAAATTTAAAGCAATAAGAAGTATTATTTTGGTACAAAATGACTTGAACAAAATTAAATTTAGTTACTCATTTGAAAAACTGAATTATAGTATTATTGATTTGGAAGCAAATAAACGCTTAAGATCATATGATTCAACTTTAATATCTAGTCCTAAACAACTATATACAAATAAATTGGCTTTAAATCCGGAAAAGTATAAGGACCTAAGTAACTTATGTACAAAAAATGTTATTCCTGAATGTTACCACCAAGAATACTTAAAACTCACATATAAATCTGCAATAAAAGATAATCTCCCAGAAACTGATGATGATGAAAACGACTAAACTGGATCAAAAATATAGTTACCAAGTACATTTTAAATATAAATTGTTTTTATTATTAACTTTTATTATGAATTAACTATTTGAATTTGTTTTAATACCAATACATTTGTTGTTTTATATTAGTAAAAGAAAATGCTAATAATTTGTTATACTTCTACAGGATTTTGTATCATGTCTTTAAATATTTATGATTTATTTTTTTTTAAATTTTTGATAATTATGTTATATTTCTTGTTTTTATATTATTATAATCATCATTTTATTATGATACTCATCTTATTTTTAAACTATTAACTTTATTAACTAAGGTTGTTATACTTTTATAGAAATATATTAGTATACTAATTTATGCGATTTTTTAATGTTATATATTTGTTTTTTATAATATTATTAGTAAAAGAATTTACAGATCATTAATTTATTTTAATTGCTTTCCAAACATCTTAATTCTTAAATGATAGTAAAAAATAATAATATTAAAAATTATTGATTATTATTATTATACTAAAAACAATGAATTTTATAAGTTGTACAGAGGCTTTCCAAAAATCTTCCACGCTAAAAAGGCATATACCACACAAAATTACTTTTGACAATGAGACGTTTAAAATATTAAACTGGTATAACGGGCGTATACCGCAGGAGTACATGTTTAACGAATAGGCGTTCGAAAATCTATATTATAAAAGGGCGCATACCACGACTACTATCACTTTGAATGATAATAAAATAATTCACATAATATGTTTAAGCATTTTAATGATAAGTTTTATCAAATTATCAACATATCTACTTTATGAAGGTATATCCGAGATCAACCGATTTCAACGTTATCATTTTTAAAAACACTATTTTGTTCCTCCTGAAGTCCTAAACAATGGTTATTTGTGGCAAGCGCCCTTTTTACAAAACACCGTAAATATTATTTTTATGGAAAATATAAAGTTGTGTTTCGCTATAAAAATTTTAAAAATGAAGTAGTTGGCTGCACTGTTATTGAAGTTAATCTTATACGTCCTTGGGATACACCAATTTGACTACACTATATATAATTATAATATAATATGTTATTAACTTGTTATGAAGACAATGTAATAAATATTTTTAACAGTCCCAACAGTAACTGATTTAATTCACATTCTTATGAGAGGGGGGGGGTGTGGAATATCCTTTCGGTCCATAAATTGTACTTTTGACTATTTATCCACTTAAGCCAAATACTATATAATTTAACATACGGCCATACGAGACATATAATTATAATTATTGTAGACGACCTAGCCCGTTGAAAATACTCGAATACTCTATATATTATGACATGACGTACATAAAAATTCTAAGGCGCGTTCCTTAACTGCTCAAGGGCCATGATAAATGTTCCACGATTTCTGACACAAGTTGTCCAATAATATTGTCATATGACGTGTTTCCGCGGAAACTTTTTTCGTATACTTACACTTTATCACACATTACCCTTATTATTTTATAATTAACGTGTCTTAATTCTGTATTTTATTATATTTTATACACTCAATTACATTATCAAATTGATGCACATGGATATACATTAACTCACCAAATTATATTCTCCCTGTAATAAGAGGAATAAGTATATATGTATACATATACTTATGATCTTAACGGGGTCAACTAAGATTATTATAGGATTTATCAGGATTTTAACTAAATTATTACATGTTTTGCATGATTTTATACAACATAGTATATTTTTACCTATTTTTGTTAAGAAATTATGATGTATTCTGTATGTGTTTGTGTATTTTCACTAAGATACTTATATTTTTACAGGTACCTATTGTTTCATGCGATTTTGAAAAAAATAAAAACTGATATAATTTTTTATTTTCAATGTTTTGAAAGTTATAAAGCAATATTTATTTTAATTCATCTATAAAGTAATATTCCTACATAAAGTGTTCTATTTTTTACAAAGTACCTAATATATTATCTATAGTTACCTAAGTAAATTATATATACCTATATAATTATTTATAAAGTTATGAATAATATATTTACCATTAAGTATAATCGTAAATGTGTTCAGCTGGTGTAAAAAAATCTTGAATTTCTTTCTTGGTGATGATTGGTTGTTGTTGAATTACAATATTTGAACCTGAAAATAGTATTATTATTATTTATTAGACTCGAGGACGGGTGTAAAAAATATAATTTAGGCTGGTACTCTGTTGGATTGAAATGTTTTATTGTTAAAATTGTGACTATGTGTGAGTTTGTGTGTAGTTTAATGAACAAAGGCCTAGGCGGGTGGTTGTGTACTAAATGAAATACTGGAATCGTGTGTGTGTGTGTGTGTGTGTGCGCGTGTCATTCCGATTTATAACATATGATTTAGCTAGATGTTGGGGGCTTGGCAGAAACCTTCACGTGGTGCTCCTGTTAATGCTGTATCCTCACAGCTAACTAACTGTTCTGCCAACACCAGTGCTAAAAATGCCATATAGCTCCTCGAAACGGTCCTTTTCGGGACCAACCTCTGTTAATGCCTCGGCATTTAAAGTACTAACACAAAATATCGAGGGTTTCTCAGCGTATAAAAGCGAACTACTTGCTACCTTATACACGGAAACCCAATGTGATGTTTTGTGTTTACAAGAAACGCGCCGTGACGAAACTAGTATCCGTTCAAGAATCCCGGGAATGAATCTACTAATCGAAATACCTAACGCACTCTACGGAAGTGTAATATTTGCTAGGCTGGACCTAGTCATTAACAGCGCTGCATTCAGCCACACAAATAACATTGAAATTCTAACCATTGAAACTAAAAAATGTACAATTACATCGATATACAAGCCACCAAACGCTGATTTCACCTTTGAAAAACCATCAAATTTCAAAAATAGCTCCACAAAATAGTAGTCGGAGATTTCAATAGCCACAGCCCCACCTGGGGATACTCAGAAACTGATCAAAACGGTGAAATGGTGCAAGAGTGGGTTGAAAATGAGCTACTTGACTTAATTCACGAACCCAATTTATTTTTAGGGACACGTGCACGAATTGTTATCGAATCGTCGATAAGTTTTATCTGTTTAATTGTAATCTGGTTTCGTGTGTCAAATGTTTATCGGTCACGAATGTTCATTTCACTGTGTTCTGTTGTTCTGTGTTCTGTTAGTGTCTGTTGTGTTTAAAATTTATAACTATGAGTGCACATAAAAAACAAAAAACTTATCATTTTCATCAAGAATGGGAAATGGATTTTTTTTTACAATGTTGAAAGACAAGTGCATATGTTTGATATGTCAAATAACAATATCCACAACAAAAAAAGGTAATCTAGAAAGACATTTTAGAACTACGCATTCAAAATTTGATATAGATTTCCATCCTAAAACTGAAGTACGTAAAAAGCAATTAGAAAAATTAAAACTTGAAATTGATAAACAACAATTGATTTTTACTAAACCAGTTTTAAAATCCAAAGCAGCAACAATTGCTTCATTTTGAATTAGTCATGTTTTAGCTAAGAATAAAAAATCATTTCAAACCGGTGAAATAGTAAAATAAGCTTTTTTAGAAGGCGCAGATGCTTTATTTGAAAACTTTAAAAATAAATCAGAAATTTTATCAGCTATAAACGATTTACAGTTATCTCGTAAAACTGTGACTAGAAGAGTAGAATCTATAGGACAACATTTAGTTGAAATATTAAAACAAGACATCAAAGAATGTGTTTATTTTTCACTTCAATTCGATGAATCAACAGACATAACAGATACCGCTCAACTATGTATATTTATACGACTAGTTTTTTAAAATTTTAATTCAAAAGAAGAATTATTAACTATAATCCCTATGAAAAGTACGACACGAGGTGTGGATATTTATCAAGCTTTTATTAATTTTGTCAATAAATCAAATTTACCTTTGTATAAATTAGTTTGTATTACGACTGATGGGGCTCCAGCTATGATAGGTAAAAATAATGGTTTTATTGCTTTGTGTAAGAATGATAATAATTTTCCAAATTTTATAACGTTCCATTGTGTGATACATCAACAAGCATTGTGTGGAAAAATATTGAATACAAGTAGTATAATGGACATTGCTTTTAAAATAGCCAATTCTATACGTTCACGAAGCTTGCAAAGGCGACTTTTTAAATTAAAATTAGAAGAAAACAATTCTCAGCATTGTGATTTATTACTGCATACGGATGTTAGATGGTTGAGCCGTGGTAAATTTCTAGAAAGGTTTCAATGTTTACTTCCTGAAATAATAGAGTTTTTAAAATCCAGAGGCGATAATTATGATTGTTTAACAAACAATACATGGCTTCAGAACTTAGCTTTTTTAACAGATATAACGGCTCATTTAAACACTTTAAATGTTGAACTTCAAGGAAAAGATGGGACAATAATTGAGATAATGAGTTCTATAAATGGGTTTAAATCAAAATTGATATTACTCAAGTCATAATTAAATGAATCTAATTTGAATAATTTTCCAAACTTAAAAGATTTTTTTTAAAAGCAAAAATGTACAGTAAACTAACACGATGGGCTTTACAACTCGAGGCTTTCGATTTTGAAATCCGGCACGTGCCCGGGGTAGAAAATGAAGCAGGCGACGCGCTATCCCATTGTCCGGTAGGACCGAATACTGTGAACGAAGAGTCGTTGGAGAATAATATCTATGATCCTCCGGCGATTCGGACTGGAAACGTCCAGTGAAACGTCCGAAATCTTTGGTGATCTGTGCGGAGTGTTCGGTTTGTGTGTCACCCAGTGTAGGGCTAACCAGCCGAAGAAGGACGACGTACACGTATCATTACAAGTTATACGAGAGTGGCAACAGAACAACCCGCACGTACGATAGATAGTTGCTAAACTCTCCGGAGACGGGTCAAGGTTTGATCATATGCGAATGTTGTACATCATCTGCGACAAGGTGTTGCACCGCCACCGCATCGTTCGAACGGATACGAGCAAGCCCGACTGCGTGAGCCCTGTTCGAGTGGTTTTAAAATATAGGAATCTAATATATAAAATTCTCGTGTCACAATGTTAGTTATCATACTCCTCCAAAACGGCTAAACCGATTTTCATGAAATTTTATATGCATATTAAGTAGGTCTGAGAATCGGCTACTATCTATTTTTCATACCCCTAAGTGATAAGGGTTGTACAGGAAAAAATAAAAATAAAAATAATATTATTATTAAAATAATAATAGTATTTTATATATTAGTTGTTAGTGGTTAATCGGGCGTGTTTGTTGATTTGTATTATTTTTTTTTGTCAATATAAATAATATACTAGCTGAACCCGTGCTCTTCGTTGCCCATTAAGTATACCAACTATATGTGACTCATACTTGGTTCAATTCGTTATTTAATATTCGGTGTATGGTTTCAAAATTAATCTTAACTTTTCCGTTTCCCGGAATAAAAATTCTGTTTGCAGCAGTACATTATCAGGTAGGCAATCTACCTGCGGTAGATTGCGGACCCTGTGTTGTATGTATGTAAGTGTATGATTTAATTCTAAAGTATCAAAGTTATACCAGGTGTCGTATTCTACCTATGATGGATTGATATAATCAATTAATACAAAATCCTAACCTAACCTAACCGTACTAAAATCAGATGAATAAACGCAAACGCATACAAAAAAATGCATTCAAATCGGTCTAACCATTTAGGAGTTCATTCACAACACACGTACAGTAGAATGATTGCGCTTAGCAACACATTCTGCAATTCATTTTTATATTTTATGAAATCAACATACATGCCCGATTAACCAATAGCAACCAATATAATATAATACATTGTTGCGTCACTGTTGTATTTTTGACATACAGATTTGAGATTTCCTACCTTTCCGGTAGATTTTCCTCAAATTTTATTTCGTAAAAACCTTCTCCTGGCAGTTACGATCACCTTAAAAAAAAATTGAGACAAATCAGACCAGTCGTTCTCGATTGATTAATTGTTATACATTTTGTCTCCATTTTTATATATTTAGATATAAATGAATGTTTGTGTGTAGATTAGACCTCTGGGAAGAAGATAAGCTAATTTAAAACAGGTTAAATTTGTTTTTTTTTATTCATCGGGTTTTAGTATGGTTAGGTTAGGATTTTGTATTAATTGAATACATTAATCTACCGTAGGTGGAATTAACTAAAAACGACAAACTTGGTATAACTTTGATACTTTAGAGTTAAGTCTTACACTTACGTACAAATATCATGGGGTCCGTGATCTACCGCAGGTAGATTGCCTACCTGATAATATACTTCTCCGAAGCAGAATTTTTATTCTGGGCAACAGAAATGTTAAGATAAATCTAGAACACCATACACCGAATATTAAATAATGCATTGAACAAAGTTTGAGTCATATACAGTTTATACATTTAACGGGTAACGAAGTGCACGGGATCAGGTAGTATATTTATATAAATTTATTGAAAAAAGATAACAAAGAATGTCCGGAAGTGATACATTTCCAAATATTTATTGAAAAATAAAAAACGAAATATACATCCAATTAGATTTAAGGAGGACAGAGATGGAGTTTATTTAAAAAAAAAAGTATAGATTAAGCTAAAAAATGATTATTTTTAGATTGTATAATTTATATTATTATTTTCACAATATGTTTTACAATATTTTCCTGGGTAGTTGGTACAATTTTGAAATTATTGGGTCAAGTTATAAAATATAAATACATTTTCTATGGACAGCTCAATTTTTCAAGAACTGAATAATTGTAAAAAATAAATATTTAAGGAAGTTCAGATAACGTAGTTTTGATCACATTCTGTTAACTATATTCTACTAAATAAAAATGTTCAACCGATTTCAAAAAGCAATTTTTTTTTTTTGATATTTGTTTTTTATAGCCACCTTACATTTGAGATATTCACAATAAATGCTACAAAAATTAGATAACATTGAAATATATATTAAATCGGCGCGTAAACGCGTCACTGGCGTTAAAATTGTTAATCGACAAATTAATTGGTTTCATACGCAAAGTTCTTGATGGCTAAGAAGGCTCAAGGGTACTCAGGTGAGGCTGGGGCTCCTGAATAACATTCATAATACTTACATAATAATGTATAATATATAAATAATTTTTGATTTGTTGTTCGTGACGATTATATAATTTATAAGGAAATTGTATCATATTGTATGTAACTCATTTTTTACGTTTCAGTTAACATTTGGAAATGTATCATTTCCGGACACTCTTTTTATCTTTTTCAATAAAATTGTATTTAAATGTTCATACACTTTTGGAGGTTAGAGTTCGTGGAGTTTAATCACACTCAATATTCAATTTTAACCAAGTGAAGGTTTGGCCAACCCCTATAATATAAAATGGATATAATTTTTGTTTTAATTAATTTAACAACAATTTGTTTTGTGAATTTATAATTTCCGGGACGACTTAATCACATATTTCCTGTTAAATTTATATATATACAGAAATATTTATTACAATATTTAGAGGTTACAGATCAAGGATGTCAATCCACCTAGATATACCAATATATTTTGTAACTCATGTCTTTTATTTGTTCTTGCTGTTGAAAACCAAAGAAACCCTCTATAATTGTCAATATCATTGCAAAATTATAATCAAAACGTCGGTACTTATTTTATTTTTATCATCGTCTCAATCCAAAAACCTTTTTATGCCAAATTCGCCAATGATTATTGATTAGTAATAATTAATAATCTGCTTGATTCATTAAATATAATAATTGTTTTTTATTATTATCATTGATGTATATATTTTATATTCTTCGTAATTACATTTGTATGTATAATTATTCATTTTATTACAGGGAGAATATCGTTTGGTGAATTAAAATATTTCCATTTGCATCAATATGATAATGTGATTGAGTGTATAAAATATAATAAGATACAGAATTAAAACAAGTTTAAAGGGTAATGTGTGATAAAGTGTAAATATACCTAGCTTGTCTCCACGGCCACACGGTATATAACAATATTATGGGACAAATAGTGTCAAAAATCGTGACATATATATCATGGTCCTTGAGAAGTTAACGAACGCTATTTAGGATTGTTATATACGTCATATATAGTACATTTGAGTAATTTTAATGGGCTAGGTCATCTACAATAATTATCATTGTTTGTCTCATATCGTCATTTATATTATTTGAATTTCGTGATTATGATGAACCAATTTCCCCTCCCCCCCCCCACCATAGAAGACGAATCAAATCTGATTGGGACTGTTAAAAATATTTATTACATAGGTAATCTTTATGATAAGTCAATAACATATTAAATTATTATTTCATATAGTGTAATCAAATTGGTGTTTCCCAAGGTCGTATAAGACTAAACTCAGCAACAGTGCAGTCAACAACTTCATTATTCAAATTTGTATAGCGCATCACAGCTTTATATTTTCCATAAAAATATACTTTGGGAAAGTTCAAATCTTCAATTTTCTTCTTATCGATTCCTGACGTAATATATGTGCCCTGCAAACATTTAAAAAACAAAATTGTTACAAATGCGTTAATAGGTAGGGGCGACTGGGTAATACGATTGTAATATGGTCAATATTAAATATTGTAAATGTTATTGTAATTATTAGATGTTTGATTATGTTAGAAAGCTTTGTCATGTAGTTTTTTTTAATGATGGCTTTTATAACTGTACTCGAACGGTTGATACAATTGCTACATTTGGGTTATTTTTTTATTCCCATTTACTCAAAATTTTTTAAAAAGTTTAGTCTCTACGCATTTATAAAATACAGAAACACGTTACACAACAGAATAAAAATGTAATCAAAGAAAAAATGTTAGAATCTTATTTAAAATATATTGTTTATAAAATTGTTACAATTGTACTCAAACTAACCTAATAATTTGCAAGTGCTCGCATTGTTCATTTCATAATTTATTATTATAATTTAATCAAGGTAAATTGCTGATAGTTTAGTTAGTAATGTATACAAACACAAAAATAATAAAATTGTACTGATCATTCGTTTATGAATACTATGTTACACCTATATTATAAACACAGACTCATATCTAGGTAATTTGGTCATCACAATATTATGAAAATGATTTTAAATCTAAATACCATTGGTATAGACTGAACTTGGGATTAAATAAAACAGTGTTGTCGATGCTCTACAGCATATCTATAATTGAATTGAAGATAATATTGTGTTATGCCTTAATATACCTAAATAAATCAATATTTACGTCAATAGTCACAAGTCGTTTACAGTTGCCCGATAGATACAACTTTATTATACATAAATGTAATACTAATTTTCATAGAAAAAAAAAACTAATTAAATTGGAAAATGAAAATGTCTCTAAACAGTTCAAAACAAATCAAAATATTTTAAAAATTTTATCGTGTATAGAAAATTCAAATATAAACAACCAGTGAAAATTTCATGTATCGAAGGTCTTTTGATTTAAAGTTACACCAGAAACAATGTCGATTTTGCGTAAAAATTCCCGTTTTTAATTGATTTTTCTTATATTTTCATGGCAATTTTTACAAGATACTGAAGTTGAAAAGCGAAGTATTATTTCGACAACTTATCGTGTACAGAGACACAAAAAAAAAAAATAAAAAAAACACACACACATTATTGTAAAACCTAAAATTAAAAATTATATAACGGTTTTAAATGTTTTTATACATTACCACTGGAATTGGACATTTATTAGTTGGAACGTTGAAACCCTCTATAACGGTAAACCATGCATTTCCACTGAGACGTTTTACATTACTGCATGCCTTTTTTGTGTTGAGAATATATGCATTTGGCACCCATCCGCCAGTTGAGCCCCAAGACGCGAGGTTACCATTGAGCTACAAATAAATACTTTATTACTTTATTTAATATGACTACAAACATTTACATATCATGTAGAAATTAAAAAGAATCACTCACATATCATAACTATAATAATACAATTGTTATGTTCACCAAGACTTTGCTATTCAGATACTTAGTTCGTAATAAATATATTCATAATATTATGATTAATATTATAATGTATGAGACACGGAAAAAAAATAAAAAATGTTTTTACACCCAGGTAATTATTTCTAGTTAATTACTGATACAAATTATTTTTATGTATATCAAACGAAATTTTAATGAAAATATAATGTGCAGTCCTTTTCTTCATATGGTCTAACTAAAGAGGTAGCTAGGTTTTTATAATTATGGTAGGCCAATATCAAGTACTATTATTTATAAAATTACAGTGAAACTTTCATTTTATAATTATAAAGTACTTGGACGGAAAATAAAAATCAATCAGTTCGATATTTTTGGCCATTCGTTGATTATGAACCAGTCAGAACTTATTCTATAATACATTGAAAGATCTATTTAATACATTTATCAATTCAAATTATTTACCTATGAGATATCACAATACAAAATGTTCAGTGTATTATACAACCTTAAATGAATCATTATAGGTGCGTGTGATATGTACATACTGTAAGAGTATCATCGAAAGGTATCAAAAGTGTCGCATTCCCTTTTAACTCCGTTATAATTGGTGTCTTTTTACTAAAATACCAATTAAATTGAATCAGATGGTTTTTTGTTGTTTCACACGGATATACTTTATCAATCACCAGACGATATTCGCCCTGTAATCAGTGGAATAAATAATCATATAGAAATTTAATTATAAATAAAAAATCACAAATATAAATTTGGCACATTAGTATTAATCATACAAAAAAGATATTATGTTTAATAAATCAATCTGATTATTATATTACCAAAGGCAAGTTTGGCATAAAATTTTTTTCGGATTGAGACGATGAGAACAATAAAATAAGTCCGAAAGTTTTGATTAACATTTTGTCTATGGTTTCAACAATTATAGATTGTTTCATACGTATTCAACATTAAGAATAAATAGGTAACAGACATGCGTTCTAAAATAAATTAATATATTTCAAATTATTGACATCCTTGATCTGTAACTGCTAAAAATTGCCGGAAATAATTATATAAATAAATTGAACCTGAAAAATGTGATTCAGTTGTTCCGGTAATTATAAAATTATCCATATATTTAAATAAATGGTAATAACGGCACAAAAAGAGTTCGTGTGATACAATTTCCACAAACAAAATAATTGTAAAATAAACAAAGACCTAAATTACCTAAATTGGTTGTCATGGGTGGCCAAACCATGGCTCTATTCATACCCACACAACATACATATATTTATTATAAGTACAATAAATATATTTAAAAAAATGTTGATGGTTAATAAATATTTAATTCTTATCAATGACTTACACATATCACCAAAACAGGAACACGAACCAAACACCCCGAACACTAGCATATGGAAGCATAACTTCCAAAACAAAAAAAAAAAACTACAGAGAAAACGGTGAATCAAATAACAGGCAAAAAATAGTGAAGGAGAAACCACCGATGAAATGCCAAAAAACTGGACACGGGAGACGGGGGAGGATCACCCACCGTCACTGAATCCCACAGATCCAGATTACACAGAATAAAATGTAACATGGAAAAAGCAAACCCACAGCACTCGAAAGAGAATACAACAATACTAACTTAAAAAGAATTGTCGCAGGATGACGAGTTCGTCAAAGAACTCGCACAGACACAAACACACGGGTGTCCGTACATAAAAGTAACTATAGGCAATATAGAACATGAAATTTTAGTGGATTCTGGGGCTGATATAAGCGTAATCTCATCAGAACTAGAAGGAAAAGTATTAAAAACAAACAAACGCACACCAATATTACCAACAACAGGGCTAAACGTACACAGTGCAGTTGAAAAAAAAATCAACAAAGGTCGATAGGCAAATCTTACTATTAATCAAAATTAAAGAACACAGTATCCAAGTACCGTTCATTGTCATTACGGGATTAAATGAATCAGCAATAATTGACAATGATTTTCTGGAAAAATACAATGCATTACTGTACTTCGAAGACCAGTCACTAATATTGCGTACGGAACAATTGACAGTAGAAACCCTATTCACAAACAGAGAAAGGGCAACAACAGCAAAAATCGAAACTATACACACAAAAGTAATGACAGAACAGATTACGCCAAAAACAATAAATATAAGATCAAAAACGGAACAAACAAATATGGAAGAAAGTCTCGAACGATTTCCCGAAGTTTTTACCAAATACCCAGGAAAGATTCAAGGAGACAAATGTAAAATCTGGTTGTCTAACACGACACGAATACGTGTAAAATCATACCCAATCACAATAGCAAAACTAGACGCTGTCGAAAAAGAGATAAATAGAATGCTAGATCTTGACATTATCGAGCGATCAAGGTCCCTATACTCAATACCAATAGTCCCGGTTTTTAAAAAAAAAATGGAGAAGTTAGGTTATGTCTCGACGCCCAAAAATAAACGACATAATCATATCTGACTGCGAACGTCCATTAACAATCGACACTATCCTGGCCAAATTTAAAGAAGGTAAACACATGAGTACTTTAGACTTAAGATCGGGATATTGGCAAGTAGAGCTGGAAGAGGACAGCAGAGCCCCATGTTCTTTATTAATAAATGGAAAAAATTAATCATACAAACGATTACCATTCGGGTTAAACGTAAGCGGAGCGGAATTCCAGAAAAGTATGGAAACAGTTTTTGGACCATACAGGCTGATGCGATGGGCACTTGCGCTACAAGAATTCAACTATGAAGTAGAATATATCCAAGGGAAAAAGAATATATCAGCCGATACACTGACAAGATACCCACGAACAGGCGAGGTTATTATAGAAGAAAAAATATGCTTAAACAAAATAGTAATGGAAACACTCAGCAAACCAATGGTGGAAAAAATAAAAAACATAGCACAAGAACAAGCTAAGGACAAACATATAGAAAAAATGCAAGTCAACGACCACGTCACAAAAATCAACGGTGTGACATTCGTAAGACAGAACAGTAACACAAAATGGCAAATAATGATCCCAGAACACATGACCAGACCGCTGACGGAAGAAATACATTCATCAGCTGGTCATCCAGGCAAATACAAAACATACCACACAATAACCCAGGCATGCAATTTTCGGAATATAAATAGAATAATAGCAACAGTCGTAAAAAACTGTGACACATGTCAAAGGAATAAGCCACTGAACTACGCAACAAAAGGGAAAATGATAGCCCACAAACCAACAAAAATATTGGAAAATATGTCAATAGACCTTATGGGTCCTCTACCAACCGGCCGTGATGGAACACATATCATACTTGCAATATTAGATATATTCTCAAAATTTATTAAACTCTATGCTCTAAAGCGAGCCACGACAAAAGCAATAATCAAAAGATTAATCGAAAACTACATACCAGAAGTAGGAACACCAGAAGCCATAATTTCCGACAACGGGACACAATTCACGTCAAAAATATGGACAGCCAACTAACAGAATTAAACATAAAAATATTTTACTCTATGGAATACCACCCGCAATCAAATCTAGTGGAGAGATGTAACAGAGAAATCGGGAGACTACTACGAACGTATTTCCACGACCAACACTCAAAATGTCCCAACTGTCTGTAAAAATTGAATATTGGATGAACAGAATGAAATCAGAAATCACCGAGGCCAAGACCAAACACAACCAAGACCCGAAATCAATCATAGAAACAACTATCAAAACATTCCTGTCCATACTCTCGCCTCAAAATGAATAACTTAAAAATTCTATTTTGGAACTCCAACGGTATCAAATAGAAACTCAACGAACTACATTCCCTCGCACTCCAACTTAAAACCGACATAATCTTACTTAACGAAACCCGTATATCCCCTTCTACCAAACTTCACATTCCTAACTGCTGAACATACAGGAACGATCTGACGCCTGTTCTCGGGTCACCTGTTCACGGTGGCACTGCTGTTCTAATCCACCGCCGCATCATTCACCGACCCACAACTCTTAACACACTCATTCAAACCTCTTCCGTATTTATCCAGCTAAATGGCCACGAAGTACTTGTATCGGTGGTATACAAATCTCCCGGTGCCACACTCACGTTTCACGACTTAGACTTGTTGACCAAAAGTAACCTTACCCTACTCGAATCAACAACCTCAACGAGCTCTCTTCTGACAACAACCCCATTCTTCTGGAGACCTTATGTACTCCAGTATCATCGTCCCCACCAACTACTAACCGCTTGACCAACTGGACAAAATACAAAACAATTCTATCCAACTTACTCAACCCAACTGCACGACCAACCAACAACAGTCAG
>NC_042495.1:27012464-27015484 GCF_005508785.2 Acyrthosiphon pisum
GAATAACAATAGACATACAAATTATAAATCTGCGTGTGATGTCACGTGTACACTTCACGTCCGATCATATAACTAACGTACGTACGAACGAACGAACGAAATATAGTAAGAGTATAAACCACATCAAGATGTTAATAATAAATATCAATTACTCGGTCGATAATAGATAAACGTTTCAACGAAATTCTTATTGCTGAATGTATTTATCGGGTTTTTGTCTATTTTAAAAGGTTTGATAAGCCAGAAATTAGAGCGTATTATGCGGGATTACGTATTATGCGGTGGCGTATTAAGCGTGTTTTTTTCAATCTTAAAAGTGTACAAGTACCTGGGACCGGGAAAAATCCGCGTGTTAAGCGGGATGGCTTATTAAACGGGAGCGTCTTAACGAGGTTTTACTGTATTTCTAGTGAAGAAAGAGCGGGGAATAATTATTACCATGATGACCTAACCTAACCATGATGACAAACTAGTGATAGCGAACATCAATGTGTTTTGTTCGCTTATGGTATTCTGGATTTTTCACTAGTTTGATGGCGCTTTGGTTGTCTGCATACAGAACCGGTGTATCTCCCTGTGTCTCCAGAAGATCACTGATAAGTAGCGTCAACCAAGTAAGTTCCTGTATCGATTGGCTCAGCGCTATGTATTCTGCCTCAGTAGTCGAAAGTGCTACCGATTTTTTCCTTTGTGAATACCATGCCAAAAATGGATTAAAATCTTACAAAGTCTAATAGATGAATACAATTTCAAAGACATACATCGATCAATTGGTATGAAACCTTGTGAAGTAAATAAATCTAACGAAGATGTTGTTCTACACAAATTATTTTCTTCAAAAAACAAACCTGCTCCAAAAATTAAATTTAGTGTAGGTGACAGAGTAAGAATAAAAGCATATAAAAAAACATTTGGTAATAAATATAGTAATAATTGGACAAGAGAAATATTTATACTTAAAGAAATTTTAAACACAAATCCTATTACTTATAAAATTATAGATTTAAACAATGAAGAGATTGAAGGGAGTTTTTATAACGAAGAGTTACAAAAAACAAAATTTTTAATGTTAGTTTTAGTAAAAATTATTTTTATTAAAAAAATGAATGTAAAAAAAAATAAAACATAATATAATAAAGAATGGAAGGATTAAACAAAATTGAACCTTTAATTAAAGAAATTAATACATGTAATAAAATGAATGTATTGAATAAAAAAACACGTCCTGACAAATATTGTGTTAAATGTAATTTAACAATTGGTTGTAAAAATTGGGCTGCTCATTTGAAATCTTATCGTCATCAAAACAATGACAGAGATCAAACGATTATACCTTTTATATTTAATAAGACATACAAAGGTATACCAATTAATCAAGAAAGATTAAAAAATTATAATTTTTTGAAATTAATGCAAAATAACATAAAAAAAATTTAAAAAATAATAAATGTTATGTGCAATTTTGTGCTTTTGAATATTATGAAAATTCTAAGAATGTTAAATATAATCTAAATTAAATTCCAATTGATGGAAATATTTTCATTATTAATCAAGGAGATGTTGATTTTGGAAATGGAAAGCTTTATGTTTCTAAAGTATTACATTCACCAACTTGGTTAGAACTTTGTTAAATATCTAATGAGCAAATTATTACAACAGGTGATTATAGTCACTTTTATCTAGATGAAATTAACATTATTCAAGATTTAGGAAATTTTAAAATGTGTGAATTTAGTATGGGATCTTAATATTATTTAAATGTTATTTTTATTAAAAAAATGAATGTAAAAAAAAATTATATTATGTATAATAAATGGAACGCATAAATAAAATGGAGATCAATGTTAAAGGAAACGTTGACAGTAATAAAATGGAGATCAAAACTTGCGTTAAATGTAACTTAACAGTTACTTACAAAAATTGGTCTAGACATTTGAAATCTATTTGTCATCAAAACAATGATCCAGATCAAACAATTATACCTCAATTTAGAAGAAAATACAGGGGTATAGAAACAACAAATATAAGAACAAGACAAGAGAGAATACCAAGAACAGATAAAACTTATGACATTTGTATTTTAACAGTTAAATACAACAGTTGGTCTAAACTTTTGCAGTCTATTCGTCATCAAAACAATGGTATAAGACCAAGAAAAGAGAGAATACCCAAACGACATAGAGTTTTAAATTTTAATGTATAAATGTTTGAAAATAACAACACGATTAGACCTGTTTTAAAAACTAAAGAAACAGAATTTCAAAGTAGATTAATAACTTATATTATTGAAAATAACATGGGTATAAAAGATGTACAAGTGTTTTTAAATCGTTTAAATAATCCAGTAATAGGACGACTTAACCAATCATTTAAAAAGGGAAATTTAAAAGTTAATATCATGTTGTTTGCTGTATATAAGAGAGTTAATGATGAAAAAAATATGGAATATAAAGAATGTAATTTTAAAACACAAAATTCTGACTTAAATGTTTATTATACAAATGCAAAAATTAAAATTGTAAATTAAAATGAAGAATTTGTAATGAAACATTCTCAATGGAGACTTCATGAAATTTTAAGTTTGGAAATAAATATAAATAAATATGTTCCTTTTAGAGGTTCTTCGTATATTGAATTACCCAAAGACATTCAAGATAAACATGCTGTTATAAATGTTCAAAATTAAGATGACAAATGTTTTCTGTGAGCAATACTCTCTGCCTTACATACTGTTAAAAAAGATGAACACAGAGTAAATAAATATAAACAATGGGAAAATGAATATGATGAAGTAATTAAAAAATCTAAAATACAATTTCCAGTAAGTACCAATGATGTTTCAAAATTTGTTAAATTAATTAACAATTTATCTGATAATATTTACTGTCTAGAACAAAAAAGAGAAGATAAGCATATAATTGTACTATTAGAAATAACTCCAAACGAAAAACAAATCATATAGATTTGTTGTATTTAAGGGAGGATAATAAGAATAAAGGTCATTATTGTTGGTCACAAAA
>NC_042495.1:27015534-27017155 GCF_005508785.2 Acyrthosiphon pisum
TAATTCGTTAAGAGTCCCTTTTATAACTTTTGCTGACTTTGAAACTACACAACAACCAATCTACACATGTGAACCAAGTGATGGAGAGTCTTTTACTAATTGTTACCAGAAACATATACCCAATATTTTTTGTTATTATGTTAAATATAGTAATGGTGACTATAAACCACCTGTAGAATATTCTGGTCCAAATGTAGCTCTAACATTTTTTAAATGTATGAAAAATGAAGAAAAATTTATTTCTAAAATATATGACAAAGTAGTTCCTAAGAAAACATTGAATGCAGAACAATTAAATAATTATAACAAATCTGATAAATGTCATATATGTGAAAGATTTTTAACTGAATTACCTCCAATGTTAGAGAAAGAAATTAATATAATTAATGACACAATTACATATTATAAACAGAATGGTGTTGAAGATGTTGAAAAACTAGAACGTTATGAAGATGAGTTTAAAGATGTATTAAAATATAAAAATAGAAACATGTGAAAAGTTAAGGATCATGACCATTTAACTGGAGAATATAGAGGAGCCGCACATTCTATATGTAATCTTAATTACCAAAATCCACGTTTTATACTAATTTTTTTTTCACAATCTTTCAGATTATGATGCCCATCTATTTATAAAGGAATTTGGGAAACGATGATGATGGAAAAATAAAATTAATCCCACATAATGAGGAAAAATATATTTCTTTTTCAAAAATTGTGCCACGTGTAGTAACTAAGTATAATAAAGAAAAAATATATAAAACAGAATTAAGATTTATAGATTCATTAAAATGTTTGCCTAGTTCTTTAGAGAAGTTAGTAAATAATTTGAGAAATGATTCAAAATTAAATTTAAGAAATAAATTTAAAGAACTTAGTAAATATTTTCCTGAAGAACATTTAGATTTAGTTACTAGAAAGTTAGCTTATCCCTACGAGTATATGGATTGTGAAGAAAAATTTAATGAAACATGTTTACCTCGTATAGAAAAATTTTATTGTTCTCTCACTGACAAAAATATAACATTGGAGGAATATAGAATATCGAAAAAAAATTTGGAAAGTGTTTAATATACAAAATCTTCGTTAATTCTCAAGTTTATATAATAAGATTGATGTTTTATTGTTAACAGACATAATGGAAAATTTTAGAGACATTTCCTTAAAAAATTATAAATTAGATCCGGTGGACGAAGAGTCGTTGGAGAATAATATCTATGATCCTCCGGCGATTCGGACTGGAGGGTCCAGTGAAACGTCCGAAACCTTCGGTGATCTGTGCGGAGTGTTCGGTTTGTGTGTCACCCAGTGTGGGGCTAACCAGCCAAAGAAGGGCGACGGACACGTATTATTGCAAGGTGTCCGAGAGTGGAAACAGACCAACCCGCACATACGATAGATAGTTGCTAAACTCTTCAGAGACGGGGCAAGATTTGATCGTCTGCGAACGTTGTACATCATCTGCGACAAGGTGTTTCACCGCCACCACATAGTTCGAACGGATACGAGCAAGTCTGACTGCGTAAGCCCTGTTCAAGTGGTTTTAAAATATATGAATCTAATACCTATATAAAATTCTCGTGTCACAATGTTAATTACCATACTCCTCCGAAACGGCTGA
>NC_042495.1:27017255-27020832 GCF_005508785.2 Acyrthosiphon pisum
ACCGATTTTTTTGAAATTTTATATGTATATTTAGTAGGTCTGGAAATCAGCTACTATCTATTTTTCATACCCCTTAAGTGATAAGGGTTGTCCAGCAAAAAATAAAAATAAAAATAATATTATTATTAAAATTATAATAGTATATTATATTATATTGGTTGCTATTGGTTAATCGGGCACGTTTGTTGATTTGTATTATTATTGTTGTCAATATATATAATATACTAGCTGAACCCGTGCACTTCGTTGCCCATTAAGTATACCAACTATATGTGACTCAAACTTTGTTCAATTTGTTATTTAATATTCGGTGTATGGTTTCAAAATTAATCTTAACTTTTCCGTTGCCCGGAATAAAAATTCTGGTTTGCAGCAGTACAATATCAGGTAGGCAATCTACATGCGGTAGATTGCGGACTCTGTGTTGTATGTATGTAAGTGTATGATTTAACTCTAAAGTATCAAAGTTATACCAGGTGTCGTATTCTACCTATGGTGGATTGATATAATCAATTAATACAAAATCCTAACCTAATCTAACCGTACTAAAATAAGATGACTAAACGCAAACGCATACAAAAAAATGCATTCAAATCGGTCTAACCATTTAGGAGGAGTTCAGTCACAACACACGTACAGTAGAATTATTGCGCTTAGCAACACATTCTGTAATTCATTTTTATATTTTATGAAATCAACAAATATGCCCGATTAACCAATAGCAACCAATATAATATAATACATTGTTGCGCCACTGTTGTATTTTTTACATACAGATTTGAGATTTCCTACCTTTTCAGTAGATTTTCCTAAAATTTTATTTCGTAAAAACCTTCTCATGGCAGCTACGAACATCTTAAAAAAAATTCACAAATTTCACAATATGTTTTACAATATTTTCCTGGGTAGTTGGTACAATTTTGAAATTATTGTGTCAAGTTATTAAATATAAATACATTTTCTATGGACAGCTCCTTTTTTAAAGAACTGAATAATTGTAAAAAATAAATATTTAAGGAAGTTCAGATAACGTAGTTTTGATCACATTCTGTTAATTATATTCTTTGAAATAAAAATGTTCAACGTTGAAAGCTCAGTGTTTATTAATATTGAAATAATATATTACTCAATAAACTGGCATGAAAAAAAGTGGGTAAGTGGATGTCACTCTGCTGTACAGTAGGTCACAAGTGGATCAATGTATAATGGATTTAATTAAACTTGAATGCAAAGATATAATATTCCTCTTATTACAAGAAAAATATCATTCATTTCTGTCTAAAAACAACCGATTTCAAAAAGCAATTTTTTTTTTTTTTATATTTGTTTTTTATAGCCACCTTACATTTGAGATATTCACAATAAATGCTACAAAAATTAGATAACATTGAAATATATATGAAATCGGCGCGTAAACGCGTCACTGGCGTTAAAATTGTTAATCGACAAATTAATTGGTTTCATACGCAAAGTTACTGATGTTTAAGAAGGCTTAAAGGTACTCAGGTGAGGCTGGGGCTCCTGAATACCATTCATAATAATAACATAATAATGTATAATATAGGAATAATTTTTGATTTGTTGTTCGTGACGATTATATATTTTATAAGGAAATTGTATCATATTGTATGTAACTCATTTTTTACGTTTCAGTTAACATTTGGAAATGTATCATTTCCGGACACTCTTTTTATCTTTTTCAATAAAATTGTATTTAAATTTTCATACACTTTTGGAGGTTAGAGTTCGTGGAGTTTAATCACACTCAATATTAAATTTTAACCAAGTGAAGGTTTCGCCAACCCCAATATATATAATGGATATAATTTTTGTTTTAATTACATACTGATTTTTTATCAAATATACCTTTATAATTGATTTTATTTTATAAATCTATATAGGTTTTTTATCAAATATAAATAATTTTTTAAAATACTGATTTTTATATACTATATATTTAATATTGATTTTTTTAACAAATTAATTTTTTTTAATAAATGTACATTTTTTTTATTAAATACCGATTTTTTATCATTTTAATTTATTAAAAAAACACTTATATTTTTGTTGTATCCACAAAGCAGGGCCTGTCCAACTGGTGAAAGTTCGGGGCCCAGACGGCAGGAATTGGCAGGAATTGATCACTAAATATTGGCGTCGGAAAAAGTTGAAAAAGTCAATTTCCGACCATGCGTGTGGTGGGAGATATATGTCCCCAGCCCCACCCATAGTTTTTTGGATTTTTGGGGGTGGTAATTGAGCATAGAAGGTGAATTGCAGTTATTATTCTCTCTCAAATTGTTTATAAACATAAAATATATACCCAATCAAATCCATCTGTAATTTTATTTGGTTCATTATATTCAATTTTGAATTTATAAATACCACTTGCCTGGTTGTGGCGCCGATTGACTATATTGAATGATTATTGATTTCTATTATAAATGGTTTTTTGAGTGTTTCTTTTTTTTTTTTATTATACCCAAATAGTTCAATAATATAAGCCGCATTGCTTATTAAAATAGTTTACAGTAAAAATACCTATTATAATAGTTGTAGAGAACTTTTTTAACAATCGTAAAAAAACAGATATTTATATTTTTATTAATTAGTTAAATAATTAATCGAAAAAAGTAAAAAAAAATTGTTAATTTACCATGCAATATTGGACGACTAGAATACGATATCAAAAATCAGGTTTATAACGATTGTTAAAAAATTTTCCTCTACAATTTTTATAATAGGCATTTTTACTGTAAATCACTTCAATAAGCCGCCGTCTACAATAATTATCATTGTTTGTCTCATATTGTCATTTATATTATTTGGATTTCGTGATTAAGTAGTTCAAAGTACTATTTATGGACCAAAACGATATCTCCCTCCCTCCCCCAACTAGAATACGAATCAAATCTGATTGGGACTGTTAAAAATATTTAATAATAATAATAATAATAATAATTGTTTATTCAATGAATAAATAATATACATTTTTTAGTTAGGTAATCTTTATGATAAGCCAATAACATATTAAATTATTATTTCATATAGTGTAATCAAATTGGTGTTTCCCAAGGTCGTATAAGACTAAACTCAGCAACAGTGCAGGAAACTACTTCATTATTCAAATTTTTATAGCGAGCCACAGCTTTATATTTTCCATAAAAATATACTTTGGGAAAGTTAAAATCTTCAAATTTCTTCTTATCGATCCCTGACGTAACATATGTGCCCTGCAAACATTTAAAAAACAAAATTGTTACAAATGTATAAGTAGGTAGGGACGACTGGGTAATACGATTTTAATATGATCAATATTAAATATTGACTATGTTCCTGTAAATGTTATTGTAAATTTTAGATGTTTGATTATGTTAGAAAGCTTTGTCAATGTAGTTTTTTTAATGATGGCCTTTATAAATGTACTCCAACGGTTGATATAATTGCAACATTTGGATTATGTTTTTATTCCCATTTACTCAACAATTTTTAAAAAGGTTAGTCTATACGAATTTATATAATATGACAGAAACATGTCACACAACAGAATAAAAATTTAAACAAAGAAAAAATGTTA
>NC_042495.1:27034039-27035072 GCF_005508785.2 Acyrthosiphon pisum
AAAGGTACAGTTAGAACAAGAATTTATAAAATAATATAGTCATATTGTATTGTTATTAATTTGTTTTACTTTTACTAACCAAAACTAGTTATTTTCCTCCGACGAGATAAAAAAAAACGATTATGAATAAGTTAAAGGTATTTAAAAAAAATAAAAGTAACTTAACTTTTAATTTAAGTTAGTTATTATTTTCATGCAAATTTCATTACAATGATGTGTGTTTTTTTTTTTTTTTTTTTTTTTTTTTTTTGTGTCTGACGACAACTTTTGGAGCAGTAAAAATGCTTCGATTTTCAAAAGTTGTACCTTTTCTGAAAGGAAAGTGAATCTAGTTGGTACTTTGGGGGGTCAAAAGTGAAAATTTCCCAATACTTTTCAAAAGCGGCAGGAAAAACCTTAAAAAAATAACGGAAAAACGCGAATTTTTACGCAAAACCAATTTTTGACAAAAACGAAAACTTAATTTTACTGTAACTCAAAAAATAATTATTGTAAGCACTTGAAATTTGCAACAGATGTTTATATTAGCGTTGTCTATACAGGGTTAAATTTTCAAAGTGTTTCGACTTTTTTTGAGCTATTTATAGACAAATGAAATTTTCAATTTTTCTAAGTATTTTTTTTTAAAATAACGATAAAAAATTTTTGGTTGGATAGAAAACTTTGAAAATTTAATACAAGGTTTCTTATAAGTTGTTCTCACAGTGATAAAAAAAAATCCAAAATCGTTAGTCACAATTTTTTTTTATAAGTGCTTAAAGTTTAAATTTATACGAAATATGTCAAAATTGCGAAAATTTGCAAGTAATTTTGTGGTTGAAAAATCGTAAAATTTTTTTCTTTTATAACTAAGCTTTTAAAATTTGGTACAAAGTTCTCCATAAGTTTTTCTTTAAATATCTGTAAAAAAAACTCAACCGGACTAAGACAAAAAATTTTTAGGAGTGTTTGAAATTTAAATTTTTACAAAACCGCATTAAATAACGGTTTAGCCTCAACGATTTTTGATATTTGTTATTATTCAAAAGTATGA